>NC_134486.1:29417955-29700455 GCF_040206685.1 Ascaphus truei
CCAACTGGATCCCTCTCTCTCTGCTTCTACAACAATACAGAGGTTGGCGAATCACCTCTGAGAGACTCGGGCAGCGAAACTGTACTGTGTGAAGGACTGAAGTCACGAATTTAACAGTAGGACTTTTTGGCGCAACTATCAATCTCTATAAAAGGGAGAGAAATTAACAAATTTAGGGCCTCATGCAGAGAGCAGCGCTAACAGGGAAAGCGGCATGTATTGGCGAAATCTGCCTTTAGAAAGGCAGATAATGGCGAGTTTTAAAAAAGCGCCATTTATTTTTTTTCTCTGAAACTCGCCGCGCGGCTGGAGAGAACATAAATCTCTCCAGTGTTGAAAACGGCTGTATTCAGAGAGCAGCGAACGCCATCTAGTGGCTGTTCTCGGCAAAAAAATGGCGCGATTTTCAACATTTTTCCTTCGCCAGCAAGAAGCTGGCACTCAGCGGCCGGTGGGAGAGAAAAAAAAAAAAAACGATTTTTTCCCCATATGTTTCAACAGCGCTCATATCGCTGGTTGAAACTCTCCATATGCAGAAAGGATTCTAAATGCAGTTTTATGCCCTTTCTGCATATGGAGAAAAAAACTCTCCATTACAGTTACTTTTTATTCCCCTCTCCAAGTTCAAATAGCGCTGCTCTCTGCATGAGGCCCATATTTCCAATGGTCTCACAGGAGCAGTTATTCACCATTAAGGTCATCACCTATAAACCAGTCCTGTTGAGAAGGAAAAGAAATCCAAACAGCGGAGGCACTAGAGGAGGCCGGAGCCATAATGAACAAGATGAGGGTAATCTACATAACGGGCATTTATAATAGCGACACTGTTTTAACAAATGATCAAGTTTCCGTTTCAGATAAGTTTCTCAATTTTTGCCCGACGTTCGGTTTTAAATTCATTTACACTTTTGACTGAGGCAGTAAGTTTCTTAGGAAACTTACTGTGAAAAGATACTTCACTAAGAATCGCTTGGAAAGGTCTTCACCAGCGGTGCGCAAACGGGGGCCGGTAGTTTTGTCTGGGGGGGTGCGGGCCATTGCCGAGGAAACTTACCTTGTTTCAGACGCGTCTCCATGGCAACGCGGCGTCAAATGACGCCACGGGTTAATGTGACGTCGCCGGCGTTAAATGACGCCGCGGGTTACGCGGCGTGACGTCACGTGACCCCGGAGCGTCATTTAACGCATGTGGAAGGTAAAGGACATGGGCAAAGGTGTTATTAGCCAAGATGGTGAGAGCAATAAGTGCTATTAGCCAAAATCACTTTCGCCCATTCAAATAATCAATACAGTGTTATAAAATACAATACTATAAAAAAATAAAACTCTAGCCATTTAATCCATTGATTATCAGTGTGGTAATCTATGCCCTCAATGGGTCACAATTGCACTTTATCAAGGTGTACACCTTGATAATGTGGCCTTGTGCGTGAAACGCGTTGGTGCATTTTTTACCTCTTTTGTGGTTACATGTGATCCAATAAATATATTTTTTATGGGTCCCCTCTTGATCATTGTTTATCTTTTTGCTGAATGCCGATGGTGCTCCGCAGTTGCCCCTACTCTCTACTGTTTATTGAGAATAAAATAGGAATTTTAATGATAACATTTTCAATAAATGAACCACAAATAGCACTACTTTTTTATGGATAGTTATCATGATAAATGTTGTTATCGCATAAGTTTCTAAATACCGTTATCTTGGGAAATTTTTTATTATCCACCTGCCTTAGTTTAAGCCCTGAATGACTATGTTAATTGGGAGATTTTAAAGTAAGATTTTCTGTAAGTAAAGTATGTAAGGATCTGAAAATATTCATTATCCCCAACAGAGGAAGAGGAAAGTAACTTCAGCATGAATAAGGAACGATAGAAATCATTTTGTTCCCTTACTGTAGCTCACTAATGAAATAGTCTGGTGAAAGTGTTTAAAGAAGAGGAATGCTGGATTGATTTGTTGCACAGTTTCCTTAGTCGGTACTTAAGGCATGTTACAGGGAATATCATACAACGAGCTGACAGACTGGCTATTCAAGGTACTGATTTATTTACACTGTATGAAACTAATGCACAAGCTTTGTATGGGTTGGACATATGATATAATTGCATACTTCATTATTCTAAATTAAATGTTTTGTTTTATTCTTATACAAGTGTGTGTGTGTGTGTGTGTGTGTGTGTGTGTGTGTGTGTGTGTGTGTGTGTGTGTGTGTGTGTGTGTGTGTGTGTGTGTGTGTGTGTGTGTGTGTGTGTGTGTGTGTGTGTGTGTATCACCAAACAAATACAATATTTTCAGCAATTTATGAAGTGCAATTTTGCACCGTTAAGCAGCAATTTCTGCTGCTCCTATTTTTACATAATTCTATCGATCTATCGAACGTATTTGAAACAATAGTTTCTGAGAAATGTGAAATTCCCTTACAAGAATTCCCTGTCAGAGAAACAATATGGCCACTGTGGTCTTGAATCACACTGGCAGCCAATAGAACACCAATAGAACGCCAATAGAATGCCATGACAACTTCAGGGGGTATTCCAGTTTCCAATTGGGTGACCCTTCAGTCATCTTTGTTTTTCCTTGCAAGGACAAGTAAATGTAAAAAATATATATAGTTATCTCAGCAATCGGGGTGTCCCCAGAACTTTGAGTACCATGGCTCAAATTGATTTTAAGGGGGATTACTGCTCTAATGCTCATCTGGTTATTTGGAAGAGTTTGAGATACCAAATCTAATATTTCAATGAGGAAACCTTCCCATTCACTAAATGGATTTCATATACTATATCTGTAATCATCCGTGTGGTTTTATAGAGGGCAGATATACTATGAGCCATTTAGTGTGTTTCTATTATAAACCTTCAGATTTAGTGCACACAACTGGCTCTTAATCTGATACAGCAAACACCACCTCACTAGAGAGCTGAACTCTGCAAACACTTTTGTACATTTTTCAAGAATGCATATTTGCAAAAAACGTAATATTTATGAAATTTTGCTGTAACAGGTAATGATTTCCATGACTATGGGCATTCTGTAAATCCAGTTCTGAATTGCACAATGAGAGGTTATGGGGCTTGTCCACGATCCTCATCCTCCAGTCCTCAGTCTCACATTCTATAGGGCAGTGAGCAAGTGTTCATTGGGTAAGAATAGCCAAGTGCCCAACATGGCCAGGTTAAGCCCAGTCACAAGAAACTGTATGGTGCTCCAACATGAACCACTGGCTAAATAGCCCAAGACTATACGCATATAAATTGTGTCCCTGGAGGTCCCAGACAGTCCAGACCAAAATACTCCAACCCTTGCAATAAACCACTTCCACTAGATACCGATTAGCTGGAAAAGATCCCACTGCAATGATGTGGGACCTTCACTGGCTAGTGACCAGACATAAATATCGGTTGGGTAAGTATAGGTGTATACAAATAAACAGGTTGGAGTGACTCACATTTGTAGGGTCTTTTGTGGGAATTCCTCCATGGGTGCGTGCTGCCGTTACTCCACAAGACCGGACATCCAAACGAAGGAGAGATGGAGCACAGCTGGAAACAAAATGAACTACTAGGAGAGTGGGACCCAGATAAAAAAAGTTAATTTATTGGATCAGTGCAAAAATACAAAAAACGGAGCCCTCAGGCCCCCACCAACGCGTTTCGAGCCGGTGGCTCTTTCTCAAGGTGCAAGGTGCAGGTTAAGCCCAGTTCATGAGGCTTCCTCCACACTGTGACTATGTATAATCAGTAAACTTCATCAGCCCCAATCTAATTGCTGAGGCGCTGTGACTGGGGGAATTCAGTATGCCTGGGAGACCTATGTATAGGTCTGCAGTCCAGCAGTGAGCTGGTTAATCACAGCTTTGAAAAGGCTGGGCTAATTAACCAGGTCCCAGCTGCCTCGTTAAGGGGCTTGAAAAACACAGACTTGACTTGTTCAGGGCTCTTCCTGACTGACAAACACACAGATACCCAGTAAGCTCTCAGAACCCCCCCCAAATTACCACAAAATATATATATATATGTGTATGTGTCATAAGGAGTGCTACTGGGCGTGGCTAATTGTATAAAACCATAATATCGCAGGTCCTAACACTAACGGGTTAAAATCCTTATTTACCACTTCCTGACTGAACCAGAGAAAGACATGCTGAAGCTCTGAAGGGAGAAAGCCAGCAATAAGGTTTGTTTATATTGGAGATCTTGCTCTTCTGTATCATGGACTTGAGAAACCCTTGCGAGGCAAAGGGTGAAGCCATTATCAAGGACTTATGTTTTTGTTAACCTTTTTGTATGCTGAAGACAAGCTCTGTTTTGTGTCACCTTTTTGGGCAAAATAAAAAGCCTACTGTATACTCAGAACACCCACGTGTCGTTGCATTATCCCTGCAACAGGCGGATACTGCACAGTCATCTTATCCCTTACCTGTGCTCTATTCAGTGCACTTCCTTGCCCTTTATCTCGATGTTATATGATTACAGACATATAGATAGTCTGTGCCCTATTTATGGTATTTGCAGTAAAGAATCTCAATCATAGCTGCAAAATGTTTCTGCACAGCGAGGGTCCACAATGTCCGATATTTGCACATATTTAATCAATATTGTCTATTACCCAAAGAGCCCACTATTATATCAACATAAAGAAACGGTGCTGAGACTAGACAACAAACAAAACGTATACAGAAACATGACCGCCTGATAGTGAGCAATCCTCCACTAATTTGTCCACGTTGGATATAGTACATGCATGAAGTACTTGAAGAAGAACTAGCATAACTCATTGAAACTTCCACATATAGTTATGCAACTCGACCATCCGTATTAACCATCGGATTTCTCTGCTTGGGAGTGCTAAAAACACTGCGGTCCGCCAGTCTCCTGTAATCTGCGTTGGTGTCCACTCAGCAAAACCATACATATCGACTACCCAACAAAAGATTGGAAGTTCAGAGGGAAGTAAAATATAAAAGTACCACAAATGTATTAGAAACAATTGGGAACTGACAATAGGTCCGAATGGTTTCTTCACAGGGCTATGCAAAAATCAGAAATGGCCATGATATATTTTTTAAATGTTTCATTACATTAAATAACCTTTAATTGTCAACATATGAAAAGCCATTCCAAAATAAACTACTCCAGTCGCACTGACGATTTCCTCCCTTTGGACTCAGTGCACTGAATTCTTGTATTCAATATCTTTTTCTCTGTAGCAGATGTTTTATTAGATTATTTTGCACTTCTGTATCACTCACACTAAACCACCAAGCTATAATTGGCATGGAGAAGAACGTCTAGTCCTAAAGAAATGCACTGTCATGGGACTTAATTACTCTCTATCCATGCCTAAGATCTAAGATTCCTTATGGCTGACTTATACTCACTAATGCGTTTTTTTTTTTTTTAAGTGGTCCACTAATAGTGTATTTATAGTTTGGCGAAAGAACAGATAAGCCTGAAAATAACAAAACTACTGAAGCCATTAATAAATTGTTGGATGTACATTTTTTGACCAGTTGACGGATTTACCAGATACTTGGTATTAGTGGTATGTGAACCAAGAGCACGGTGTCCACAATGGCAATTGCCTTTAGTCCCTGATATCTTAAGGGCCTATCAATGTAGAGACGTACGTTCTGACGCACTGCTCCGTTTTCCAGTGCAGAGCTGTGGCATATGGAAGAACCATTTCTTACTGTACATCTGATGCAGAATTTTAGACTTGCACCACTTCCGATATAAAGGATGTTTTGGGCCCAAATAAAAGCGGAAAAGAATCAAACACAGATGCAAAATGTGATACATCTTATACAAATGTGCACCATGTAATTCCTCCCCAACTCCTCCTACTGACATGCCCCAAGTCGCAAGCTGATGCAGATGGGTGAAAATGGGAACAAAAATGCTTCGACAGATAGGGGGCAGGATGAAAAATGCCCTGGTTTTGTACCCGATGGGATTAGAACCCATGATCTCTGCTATTCAGTGCAGGAGCTGTATCAGTAAAGTAAACCAGCTGCTGCATAGCTCCACCGTTTCATCATACTCCTAAGCTCTACTACTAACTGCTCAAATTTGTTGCCAATCAGCCTTTTGGACACTCCCCCTGGCTTCCTTTATAATCTGATCACGTCCACTTCCTACTTTCCAGATCAATGTGGTTTCCTGCGGCTTGATCTTCTAACTGCCTGACTAAGCTCATGAACTCTGCCTGCCCTGACCCTGGCCTGTCTGACTACATTGTTTCTTTCTGTCTGCCCTGACCCTGGCTTGTTATACTGCTAATCTGGCAGCTGCCTGCCCTGACCCTCACTCTTTCCACATCCATTGTACTGCTTTTGTTTGTCTACCCATCTCTGTAACAACTCTGTGATGATCTAGCCTGTCAGTAACACTTGGGCTTTGTCCCATTCTGCCTGCTCCAGCTGAAGAGGCCTCATCAAAGATGAGTTGGTCAGAGTGGATCCACCAACAGAGCTGGGTCCATTTATCAAGCTTTGTGTAGATAGATGCCTCCAGGAGCAACGTCAGGAACGATTCAACACCCGGACTAGAGCTAGTGCCTCCATGAGGCAAGACTCTCCTGCGATGACCTCTTCCTCAGAAACTGAGCCAATGTAGATTGTGTGATGTTGAGATCCTCTCAGCAATGGGGAAAGAGCTCACTGGCGTTCTGCCAATATGTGTTTAGATTGTGACTTGCATGATACGGTCTCTGCCGGCCATAACAAGCCCAAATTTCGAGGATCGTCAGAAAACCGAAAAGCCTGGCTCAGAGGCAAGTTTAGCTGGGCTGCATAATAAAATTCCCTTCTCCAGCTTAATCATCATGTTTATTGCATCCATTTCAGCTCATCGAGCCAGTGCGACTTAAACTACAAGAGGGATATATGGAAATGCCTGTCCTGGCTATGTTTGACTGGGGCATCAGGAAACTATATTAACATCAAGCTTGACTGAACAAAAGGCCTGTCCACTCACCCTATGGAATGTCCCACCCCCAGTGTCCCCCTGTGAGGATTGGACCTCGGTCCCGCCCCGTGATGCGTCCCATGACGCATTGGGTGATGCCCCTCGCGCAATACAGCTGCAATACACTCCGCCCCTTCCTGTCAGTACACAATCTACTTGTGATAACTCCTTGCCTGCAGTCTTCCCATTGGCTCTCTGTTCTTTATATGCTCAGCCAGCCCTTAGGCAAATTGGCTGAGCATAAACTTGTGTTATGTACGAAGTGCTTGCCTCAAACATCCTGCTGTTGCTCTGTGCATACTGCCTTGACCTCTTGTACCTTTTGACCTCAGCTTGTACCCTCTACCTTCTGTGACCACTTGACCTCGGCTACACACAACGACCATCCGACTTCTTCTGTCCTAGACCACGGTGAGTATCACGACTATTCTGACCACTCCTTAGGCAAATTGGCTGAGCATAAACTTGTGTTATGTACGAAGTGCTTGCCTCAAACATCCTGCTGTTGCTCTGTGCATACTGCCTTGACCTCTTGTACCTTTTGACCTCAGCTTGTACCCTCTACCTTCTGTGACCCCTTGACCTCGGCTACACACAACGACCATCCGACTTCTTCTGTCCTAGACCACGGTGAGTATCACGACTATTCTGACCACTCCTACCCTTACCCAGCTACACAACTAAGACTCTGCAATCCGGATGCACTTGCGCGGTGGTTGGTTGGTGTATTCTAACATCCCCACCTCAGCCCTGCGGTCCAGTCCTGTTTGTGGTGAGCACTCGTTACAGTATGCTCGGCCCCACAAACATGGACCACCCCTGAGGTGGGTCGAGTTCTGCACATGCACTCTGACATGTTTAATCAAATAGAGAAACACCTTGACCAGAATAGTCAGCGTATGGAGCAACTTCTACTTACAGTACAAGCTATGACTGACCAGGCTAAAAGTGCTCCTGTGGACCCTGTCCCCTCAGCGGTGTCTGCTCCCACAACCGTTCCCATGAGTGGAGCCTCCGCACCCCGACTCCCTACACCCAACCGCTATGGCGGCGAACCCCGTGGTTGTCACAGGTTTCTTAACCAGTGTTCTATTCAGTTTGAATTTGTCTATCCCAGTGATCTTAGGTGGCCTGTACCGTGTCCCTGCAAGTTGATGACGCTTTGGCGTGGGCTTCACCCACCTGGGAACAAAGGCCGGACCTCATGTGCGACCTAGGCCGCTTCACCAAGAAGTTCTGCAGAGTATTCGACATGCCCGGACGCAAGGTAACCGCTGCCTCATTTCGCTTCCATATTTCCCAGGGCAGTCATCCCGTGGCTGTTTACGCAGTCGAATTTCGGACTATAGCCGCTGAAACCGGCTGGAACGATGGGGCATTGGCGGCAGCATTCTGGCAAGGTCTCTGCGAGAGCCTTAAGGACGAACTTGCTGTGCAGGAACTTCCCACGGAACTGGAGAAGCTCATTGGCCTATGCATCCAAGTGGACTTAAGACTACAGGAAAGAAGGGCCGAGAGAAATCGACGTAAGCAAGGTATGCAGTTCCCCCGCAGCTACTACACAGAGGTTCTTAATCCCCCTCTTCCGGATCTGGAAGAACCCATGCAGCTCGGAGGCAACAAGCTATCGCCCGGTGAGAATCAGCACAGACGTAATGATAGCCTCTGCCTTTAATGCAATAATGTTGGACACCAGGTAATTGCTTTCCCCCAGAAGTCAGGAAAAGCCAAGTCCCCAGCAAGACCCGGGAGGATCACACTGGGAACATTTTCTACAGTACTTCTCCTCCCAAGATGCCGACCAGGCTTTTGATACCTATCACCCTAACCGGTGACACCTTCAAGGCCACAACTCGGGCCTTTCTAAACTCTGGGTCAGGGGGAAATTTCATGGACCAGGGGTTGCACGGTTGTTGGTTGGTGTATTCTAACTGTAGCCCTGTTTCCTGATGAATACAGTGCGCTACCAATGCTGTTTAACCTGTTGGCTCGCAGGGCCTAAGCCTCCGCCACGGAGAGCCTGGGGCAACACATATGAATACAGATAACCTCTTACCAAATGCAGCGCCTCCACCTGTGATGGCTCCCAGCAAAGCGGGAGTTGTTCCTCACAGGACAATAATGTAATACTACGCACACAGCATATAAAAGAAACAGTGACTTTACTAATGGTAACCATAACCTTGCATGTCATACAATAAGTGTCCCTCTGTATAGGAGACACAATAACTAATGCGTCTCGCAGGACGCGACCCCTCACTGTGTACCCACACCGTGTCCAATTCCCCCACACCACAATCCCACTCCCCCAATGTGAGGTAAGTGTGTGTGTTACTGCGCAGCCGCTATGTCCTGGTTTTATAGTTGGTGCACTTATGGGTGTTACCTGCCGAGTGCTCCAGCGCTATGGTGCCGCGACAGTCTCTGGGTATAACACTTCTCTCGCTTGCTATAACGGGGAAGGTTCCTATCCTAAGGCCTGTCCCTGCATCAACTTCACTGACTGTGACTCAGGATCTAACGGGCCTGGGGTATAGGGCCTAGTGTAGAGGCTACTTGCCTCCCTACATGCAGAGCTCCTTCTCCTCTCCCCTCCCGGTCTTCTCTATCTAACGTGCTCCCCTGTGCAATCTCCTAACTCTTCCTCCCGCGAATCCGGCCGCCCTATAGGTTCCCTGGCGTCACCTGGTCTCACTGAGGCTCCAGGGACTCGTAGTAGTCCCGTGCGCTACACTCTCTAGGATTGGTTCTTGTTTCGCGGGCTAACATAACCCCTACCACACATGCGCGACCTTCCCTCCATCACCACCTCCACGGGATAACCGCGCATGCGCGAATATCCAACATGGTGGTGCCCTGAACACTCGGGTCACCGCGGGGTTCCTGTTTCGCGGGCTAACATAACCCCTACCGCACATGCGCGACCTTCCCTCCATCACCATCTCCACGGGCTCACCGCACATGCGCGAATATCCAACATGGTGGTGCCCTGAACGCTCGTGGTCACCGCTCGGATCACCTGATGAAGAGACCGTAAGGTTTTGAAACGCGTTGGATAAAAGGTTCGATTTGTTTTATCTCATTGGACTCTCTACCCCACTACTGCGGGCTCACTCGGCGACTGGAGAAAAAGATTGCGACGTAGTGTCGCTTCCCAGTGATGTCACAAACCCGGAAGTACCGGATCGGTGGGCTGAGAAGCGTGTATCCAGCCATTGTAAGAACTTGCCAGATACCGCGACACCACTCGTGTACACTACAAGTTTGCTGGACTTTCTACCCTTGCGAGTGGGACTATCCAGGCTCTATTTTGGGATCGAGAGACGGGGAACTGCTTGTACCTTTGCTGATGACATCCAAATTGGCGTTCTGTCTGGTGCACGGGTAACATTAACCCCTGACATGCCTGTTTAATTTTGTTTTGATGTACACACAATACTTACCCTTATTTGTTCCTTATTTTTAATATATCTTTTAATACACTATGAGCGTTGTGCGCTATGTTTTTTGTGTATTCTGTCTAAACTTGTAGGGGGTGTTTTGAGCCATCCCTGGTATCACAGCTGCAGACGCTCCGACCACACAGTGCCCACGAGGTCACGTATTGATTTATACACTGGCGACACACTTTATTCGAGCTCGGCTAGTCCCACGAATTCGGGTATACCCGGGTGTATTGAGGTTTGTGACTGTTTTCTGCCCGAGTGCATTGAGGTATTTCCCAGGCAAGGATTGAAGCATTTTATTCCCGCTGGCTGCAATACTGCACAGTATATATATATATACTGCATTACAATTCATGAATTTATGCCATCTGGTAGACACGCGAAGCATTGCAGCCTATTAAATCCTAATCATTATCATTTAACAGATCAGCCGCCCATCAGCCAGGCATGAACCCAGGCTGGGAAGGCAAACGCAACGGGGCTTGTCAGAGGTGAGGAGCGGCGCATTCCAGGTATCTGCCAGGTACATACTGGGTATTTGCTCGAATAAAGTGTGTCGGTGCAGTACATTTACCACTGATTATCACTTCACGTTGTGTATTGTTTGTAGTTGCGCACCTATTCTCACTTCTATTCACATTCCTGCTACACACGTAATTGCCTTGATACAGATTAGAAGTTAATTGTTTGCTTAAATTCCTTGCTCTCCTATAGGTAAATCTTGCAGGCATTCTGGTTAAATGAGTGCGATTATTCTCACAATTTAATATGTATCAATGTTTGGGAATAATTAAATTAATACATTTTGAATCATTGGAATAGGTTATAGAAACAACGGAGGGATAGGGAGTGATCACAGGACCATACTAATTGAGTAATGTAATCAAATATTAAAGTGACGCGCAATGTTGTCAGTCTCCTACTTGGAGCTGTTTTAATGTAGTGTCTGTAGTCTCCTGGTTCTAACCTTGTAGACCCTAGTAGTTAGCTGTTTATTTATTTATTTATTTCCACAGTTTGTGTGCCTGCTTCCCTTGCACTCTATGTGAGGTGTTTCCACAGTTATTTATGTGCTATTCACCCCAGCACTGCTGTGTCTGGCGTATGTTGCAGTGTCTGTATTATCCCTACACTGTATGTGCTAGCTTTACTACCCAGGCAATTGCACTTTAACACACCTAAGCCTTCATTGCAGTGCGCAGTGCTGGTCCATCTAGCAAGGAAGCTTAATTTGTTGGCCACCTACTTATGAACAACCATATATTTTCACTACTGGGTCTCATCGTTGCTCCAGAGGGGTTAACACCCTGACTCCTAGCATCCCCCGTCTTTTGTATCCCACTATTATTAAGTAGACATCTGGGACAGCACGATTCAATAATCAAAGACATGGATGCCAGATATTTCTGATTTAATACATTTTTAATTCACATTACACATTACTTTGGTAATATATGTTTTAAGGAATTTATTAAAAGTTAATTTTTACACTAGTTTGGTGTGCATATAAGTGAATTCTTTTAGGGTGCACAGTCATTTTGTGTTTCCCTTCCCCCCTTTTCTGATTGGAATAGGTTGAAAGAAAGATTTATCTTTCTAGTTGTGGGTTTTTGTGTGTATTAACAAGCAAAGAAGTATCAATGTACAGTATTGACAATTTTCTGAGGCATTTCAGCAATTACATTTGGAGGGTATCCCCCGTCAATAAACTTATGGAAAATTGAATTTTATTTGTAAATTAGATTTTACATCAGAACTACTTATTCTCCTTAATCTGCAGAACAATCCCTTGGGAATGCTCTTTTTTTTTGTTATTTTTTTATGTGTGGGCGATGTGATGAATCAAAACATTTCAAACATCTTTACCCATCACCTTTTCAGAGAAGGGAGGACTATAATAAGCTATTTCACATTAATTATAAATCTTACGAAACTAACAACCACAATCAAACCCAGGTGCTTGAAGAATAGAACTGACTGTTTTCTCTAACATTTAGTCACCGACCCATAACATCTCAAATCTTATGAAAATTGCCCCAGGGTTTTTTTTAAATCTTTTTCTTAGATCCTGACATCTGGGCACCTTCAACGTTTTCTAAAGGGAAACCGAGATCACTGTGACGTGAGTTGCGATATCTATTTTTAAATTAACAATGTAATTTTCTAGGTTTATTATGGTGACCCATGGGGGTACCTTTGGGTCTCTTTCTCTGACTCTCATGTTGGCTATTTCAAAATCATTAAAGCTCCTACTGTGTGACCTTTTTCCTACCGTGTGACATTTTTGAAGATATGTGCCCAGTTGTTTGCTGGACAAAGTATCATTCTCTGCTGCCCTTCACGTCTTAACCTTTGCTCCCATCTAGTTTGTTATCCTCAGTTTAAGTATACTGTATCTCTGAGATTGTCTCAGTGATTGTTCCTTCAGGGTCTTTGTGGTATTTTCCACCCATGATCTACTGCTGCTTCCCAGTATGTCTTCTCAAAATTATTCCAGTGGAGAATATTTTGAACCTTGACATTTTACTAACCCATCAAGCTCTTTTCAGGAAGGTTTGGTAGAAAAATACAAATCTATTCACATTCCATTGACTTCCTTTGGGTTGAAGGAACTCTTTAGGAGGATACCTTTGTCAGTGAATGATAGCAAAGTCTCCCTTGTAGATAAGGTAAATTGGTCAATTTGTTTCACATGCTGGCCTCGGGTGAGACAATCTTAGCTCTCTTCAAAGTGAGGTTAGGGATGTTATAGCGATTTTGTCAAAGTTTACTGCCTCTCTGCCTTGCCAATAGACTGCTGAGTGCTTCACTCTTATCACCATATACACAGCACTGTGGTTAGTCCAGGGGTGGGCAACTCCAGTCCTCAAGGGCCACGAACAGGTCATGTTTTACAGATGTAGCCAGGTCCCCTCGGACTTCCAGAGACCCCCTCTTTGCTGGCAGCGCGGTCTTGGGTGCCGCCGGAGCCAGCGACGGACCCGCCGGCTGTTTGCAAGGGGGGGGGGCGATGCAGGGAGTGCTCCGACGCCAGGGAGGCTCTGCGGCGCACCCGGCTAGCGGGGGCCACCATTGTGTCTGTGCGCGCGTGCGCAGTGATCGCGCATGCGCAGAAGAAGCTAGGGAGTTGCGGCGGCCATTGAAGAGTCACGCATGCGCAGTGGGATCACGCACGCGGCCCCAATATAGTAGCAGCCTCCATGGGACTACAATTCCCATGAGGCTAAGGGAGACAGACACCAGGTACCCCAGAACAGCCAATGGGAGGCCAGGATTCCCGGGAGAAGGGAATAGATACATTTGGTGGGCTTGCAGAACGGCAGTTGGAGCAGGAAAGGGGAGGAAGTGTGTAAGGAAGAAAGGCTTCTTACACTAGGCCAAGTTACCCCCAGGCCCCAGGTAGGTCCCACTCCCCACTAGGTTAGTGGGTAAGTTCTTAGGGAAGGCCCCTTAGGTAGGGACCCTGCCCTTAGGTGTGTGTAAGTCTAGTCAGTGACACAGCTGCAGTGCTGTGTGCTCTGACTGTCTCTCCTAGTGTGGCTTTAAGTGCAGCCACAGCAGTTAGCTTTGTTTGTATCAGTGAGAGGCCCCTCATAGGAAGAAGGGGGGTTGTTTTCTAAGGTATTCAGTGTGTGTAATATCACCAGTGCCAGTTGCACGTGGTGAGCTGCCAGAGTCTGGGATCAGACAGAATCTACAGGAAGAGATCTTCTGCATGCAGGGACTAGGGTAGAGGTATACCCCAGGGCCCAGTTAGTTCCCTGAGACACTGCAGAGGGAAACTGTATGGTTTATAGGGTCGGCCTTAGGATAGGGACTCCTTCACCATACTCAGAGAGCAAGAGGAATGCTGCATGACAGTGCCTGACTGTCAGTACAGCATGTATCAGGGACTGTGATAAAGGATCATTCCGGTTGGGGATCCCTTTTCTGTGCAGTCAGCATGTGCATCCATTCGTGAAGAGAGCAGCATAGCACGGTGTGGGATCACTTTGCGGTGTTGCTGAGTTCCAAGGATTTTCCTGATCAGGACTGATCAGGGAGGTAGTATATATTAAATGCACCACCGGGCCCCAACACAGGGAAGCGCTATCCCTCACACTCACACTTTCTTTATTGTTGTGGACACTCAAGAGACTGTGGGGGATGTGATGATGGACATGTGCGTGAGGGGACGGTATGCATTCAGGGTGATGCAATGTTATTCATATAATCAGTGTTCGACAAACCTATACATTTGCTCGCCCCGGGCGAGTGGATGTAACCTCCGGGCGAGTAAATATTGGCCCAATCAGCACACGTTTGGTACTAAGTGGCAAGTAGATTTTTTTGTGTGGCGAGTAGATTTTTTGGTGATTTGTCAACCACTGCATATAATGATGATGTATTGATGTTATGCAAAGAGAGTTTCATTGAAGTTATCGTTCATGCTCAGTAAAAACTGTTTATTCACACGGTGTGTATTTACTGTATGTGGGTTCTGGTGAGGGCACACTCCCACCCTGTTGGGATCCCTCATCAGTGGAGGCGCTGCACTGAGTGTAAGTACATACCCCAGGTTCCCCGTGGCGGAAGCTCAGCTCTCCTGGTTGCCAAACAGGTATCGCACCACACTGAGAGTAGTCAGATACACCTACCCACCCCAATCTCACTTAGGGTTGGGGGTAAGAGGGCTACACAGATATACCTGCTTCGAAGACTGAGTCACTGATTGAGCCACCTGTGCTGAAGCAGGGATAGCCTTAAAACCTGATCTATTGGTGGCCCTTGAGGACTGGAGTTGCCCACCCCTGGCTTAGGCTTTGGTCCCGCTTGCTACTGCAGCGCCCGCTGTGGCGGACGCTGCAGGGATGAGAGCCCTCCCCTCAATGGCGCCGGGCCCGCTGCGAGGGGGGGGGGCCACAGCGCTGTGGCGAGAGTATTTCGAATTGAGAGCAGGACTCGCGACGGAGCGCTAGGCCACACCCCCCCGGCGGTTCAGCTATTGAGGGCGGACCTGCCGGGTGACGTCATGGCCGCGCCCCGTCACTCCCCCCCTTGTCTCTCTTCCTGCAGCTCACTGCAGACTGGGGAATCAGCTGCACGCGCCGCCAGCCTCGCGGGCGCACGATCAGCGCAGGCACTGGGACCTTAGCCTTAGTCTGTACAAGTATGAGAGGAAAACAGACGCTGATTTGCTTTGCATAGTTTGCATAGTGCTGTGTCATCTCAAGAAAAAACTTTGCAGCATAACAGCCTATATCTAATTTCATTGTAACAAACGGTGCTGGCTGCAATGCTTCTGGAAATAATACGATGTCACACATTGTGTATGTTGCAGAGTGTTTCCTGAAGTAAATCAGAGGCCTGCCAAAACATCAGAAAGCTGTTGATCCAAGAGGACCACCTTGTAGGATTCCGCAAGTCAGGGCCTACTGGGGGGGGGAAGGGAAAATGTAAAATAACAAGGAATCTTGAATAATGCAACAGTGATAACTCAGCTACACTCAATGAATAAACAACGTTCTTTAAAACATGCTCAGTGGGGGAGGGGTTATTGCAGAAATGTGATTATTTACAGCACAATGTAACCAGGAATGTTGTTCCGTAAACCATCAAGGGGCCTTATAAGCCTATTTATTAAAAAGTGAGTGTCATTTCCTTGCCATATTTATTTAGACAGATCCTGCGTGTCCAAAACCTGGGGAAACTGCATTTTGAGGATTCTTGTAGAGGAGAGAGAACATTTTTTTCGATTTGATTCCAAAGTGCAAGCAGCAAATGTTTTTTTTTTTATATGCAATCTTTCTGCATAAATAATTATTAATGAATATCAACAAAATCTCCAGATTTTAACATAATTTAATTGTAGAATATTTTTGGGTGACTTTTACATGGCAAAACTCGTAGCTCAATGAATACGCCTCTAAGTCTTAATACTATTTGCCCAACAAAAAAAAAACATAATTAACAGTGCTTACACAAATTAGGATGTGTTTTAAAGCTTTGCAACTTCAGGACTGTAGGAGACGAGTTCAGATGTACAACCAGGGAGATATAGATGGGGAGAAATAAACATTGGCTTTTATTTAGCCCGTAGATTCCAAAAACAACAGAGCTTTAAGGGAGAACACAAATAAACAAAACAGGCCTATCCCCTTGTAAGGACTGACTCACACTTCCCAGTCCCTATCTCCGGGGCTGGGCAGCTAGGCTTCTTACCAACCTCTGACCCAAAGTCCAAAGAGGTACCTGTTATCAGGGGCTCTTTTCCTCAGTCCTCTTTGGTGTCTGTGAGTTGCACCCTCTAGCGGGTTTCAGTCACCGCTGTGTCCTGGAAGAGGGTCTGGTAACTTGGGATCTCTCTCTGATCAGCACACACAACCTTAGTGCTAGAGAGATCCCCTGTAGTTTACACAGGAGGCTTTTCTACCTGACTGATGAGCCAGGTGGAGACTGGCTAATTGTCTGTCGCTGCAATTAACCAGCTCCCAGCTGGACTCATCAGGTAGATCCAGGCTTTCTATTTGGAGCCCTTTTAGACAGAGGTTAAGGCCCTGTCACAAGGCCCAACAGTTGAACTATGAAAAGTACAAAACAAATATCATATACATTATGTATGTATTTCATTACAGACAACTTAGGGGATCAGATAAAACTATGAACAGAACATCACAAAATAATCTGAGTTATAAAGCATTTAAAAAAAAAAAAAGAAGAAAGAAATACCCACAAAATGTTTTACATTAATATTTCTCTGAACAAGTGAAATATTAGTGCAAAACTAGTGCTCGCGTGACAAACATTAATATATAGTGACTATAAATAAAACAACCTGTGCACATGAGTCCAAAAAGAGTCCAATGAGCTGCCCAAAAAGTCAATCTGGTTATCTCACAACCAGTAATGGTACTGAGAAAAATTAACCTCTTGTGGCGCTATGGATTGAAGCGGCTTAACCACCTAAATGAGGACTGTGGATGCAATCCAATATCCTGAAGACTTGTACCTCATAGAAAGGGTGACAAAAATGTGGAAAACACTACAATAGTGCATTACCACAATGACATAGCACAATAAATGCTGGCAGATGCAATGTAATACTCCATACTGGAGGAATAATATGAATAAAATAGTGTACACAACGTACATCACACAATGACAAACAAAATGAGTGCTCCTTGCACTCCGATTAAAAGTCGCTCCGCCAAGTAAGAAAAATTGGAATCCTACTCACCAAAAGTGAATGTCCTAGTCACCTTTGGTGAGTAGGATTCCAATTTTTCTTACTTGGCGGAACGACTTTTAATCGGAGTGCAAGGAGCACTAATTTTGTTTGTCATTGTGTGATGTACGTTGTGTACACTATTTTATTCATATTATTCCTCCAGTATGGAGTATTACATTGCATCTGCCAGCATTTATTGTGCTATGTCATTGGGGTAATGCACTGTTGTAGTGTTTTCCACATTTTTGTCTCCCTTTCTATGAGGCACAAGTCTTCAGGATATTGGATTGCATCCTCAGTCCTCATTTAGGTGGTTAAGCCGCTTCTATCCATCGCGCCACAAGAGGTTAATTTTTCTCAATATTTCTCTGAAACAGAAAAGTACTCAAGGATTTAACAATTGCAAATGTCATTAGGAACAGAAAGGCAATTCACTCATTTCTTAGTGGGACTAGGGTTTTGAATCTGGCTCTCACATTTGGTGGATATCATGCGCTACCCCTTTACCCCAGCAAAGTGCATTTCAATATGAACTATGTTTGATGTGAACAGTAACATATATATTCTATGTATTTGTAATGCTGTAGCGTAGATCATTGTTTCTCTACCAGGGTGCCAGGGAACCCTGGTGTGCGGCAACCCTCTGCCAAGGGTGCCACAGCCCCAGGGGGAAAACCCATGCCCATGCAGCCCGGAGCCATAGAGGCTGTGATCCGTCTCTTTTGTCCTGGGACAGAGGAGAGAGCTCTTCATCTCCGGACAGCTCAGGTTGCACCCGCTGAGCAGCGGACATGTTTGAGGTGTGTGAGACGGGAATGGAAGGCGTGAGGGGGCTTTTTGTGGGGAGAAGAATGTGATGGATTTGTGTGTGTGTGGGGGGGGGGAGCATGTGATAACTTTGTGTAGGGAGGGTGAGGGAGGCTAGGGCTTCTTATGGAGCAGTAGGGAGGGTGAGGGAGGCTAGGGCTTCTTATGGAGCAGTAGGGAGGGTGAGGGAGGCTAGGGCTTCTTATGGAGCAGTAGGGAGGGTGAGGGAGGCTAGGGCTTCTTGTGAAGCAGTATTTATTATTACAAATAAATGGGTGAGTGTGCTGTGTGAGAAGGGGGGTGGTAAATTTGGAGTGTGTTGAGTTAAAGGGTGAGTAAGATGTGTGAGGGTGAAGGACGAATGTGTAAGAAGAGGGTGGAAGAGTGTGTGGTGAGAGTTTGCTTGTGAAAAGGAGCGTGAGTGTGTGTGCTTTTAAGGGAGGAGGGCATGAGTGAGGTCTGAGGAGCTGGAGTGCCCAGAGATTTAACAATTCTTTCAGGGGTGCCCCTGCTGTAACGATGGTAGAGCAGTGGAACAAGTCCAAATATCGATGCAACTGAATCCACATCGCAATAATCACAACAGTAAGCAATATTCAATATAGTCCGAGCTGGAAATGTCAGAATAAAGCTTCTGCATATGTTCAAATGAGCTCCAAGAGGGGATGCAGACGTCCATATATTACTCGCCAGAATTGCATTTCCTTGAGTAATGGGATCAGTATTTCAATTTGTACCATGAATCAATTTTACAACAGACTTCTCAGGGTCTAGTGACTTGTATCCACAGAGTATGGCATGTGCTGTAAATGGCTACTGAACAATGTACCCTATTGAATAGTGGACTAGGGGAACAGTGGACTAGGGGAACAGTGGACTAGAGGAACAGTGGACTAGAGGAACAGTGGACTAGAGGAACAGTGGACTAGAACAGTGGACTAAAGGAACAGTGGACTAGAGAAACAGTGGACTAGGGGAACAGTAGACTAGGGAAACAAGTTTCACCAAAATCAGGAGCCTAACTGAAACCCTCAAATATAGAAAGAAACATATCGCAACAGTCTCTATAATGTTGATTGAAGAGAAATTACTCCCCCATTCCTGGCTGTAGGACGTGGCACACGCGCGTGCTCCATGCCGTGAGAAGGCAAACAGGATGGAAAGGGGGTGAATGGCAGTGCACAGCTGAAACAGTATATGATGGGATGGAAATCCGAACATAATAAAAAAAGTTTATTCAACACATGGAAACAGAATTCAGCAGCAAGGATCCCTCTAATGCGTTTTGTGCAACAACAGCGCTTTGTCAAAGAGTGACAAAGCGCTGATGTAGCGCGAAACACGTTAGGCCGCGTTTGTAGTGGGCGCGCGTGCAACGGAGCACCTGTCGCTCGAGCGATTTGTGCTCATAGGGTTCGCGTGACGAAGGCATGGCTGTGACATCACCGGGCTAGTTCGTCGTGATTTGCTGAACCACTCACGTGACGCGGCCGTCGCGCGAAAAGACAAAAACGATTTGTCTTTTCAAAAATCTGCCGCGCGGTCCACACTTAAACGCTCAAGTGGTCGCGCGTGCTATGGGCAGCCTCGTAGAGAAGTGGTCACGCGTGCTATGGGCAACCTCGTAGAGAAGTGGTCGGCTGTTCACACAGCGTGCGTGCGGCCCATCGCACCCACTATAAACGCGGCCTTAGAGGGACTCTTGCTGCCGAACTCTGTTTCATGTGTTGAATAAACCTTTTTATTATATTCGGATTTCCAGCCTATCATATACTGTTTCCAGCTGCGCACCGCCATTCACCCCCTTTCCATCCTGTGTACCCCTGCTGTAGAGGATCACATTGGCACAGGTTTACCTTTTTGCATACAGTACATTGTGAGAGTGAGAGTGCTTGTAACATTACAACATACACATAAACTCCTCTCAACTCCACATCAAAATGTCTATTACCTGAAATAAATACCGCAAGTGTTTAGCTTGGAGACATTTATTTCCCATTGTCTGAACCACTGACAAGGAAATTCAATGGGAGCAATTAAGCATAGCTGCTACAAACAGATATTTCCTGACATTTCTTTGAAGTTATGTGCTGCACTTAACCATCCGCAGAAAAAGAGACAGTCTGCTCAGAACTACAGTTATTCAGAATAAATTTGGTCGTAATGAATTAACTCAAATTCCCAGGTGGGAGAGGTACGTGACGATAGGTAGGTAGGAAATATATTCAAACACATAGACACCTATTAAATGGTATGCACTCAGATATATACATAATGATGGTCAGAATTACTGTGTATATATAATTAGAATGAGATAATTAGAACACAGAGAATGGGGAGAGAGACAGAGAATGGGGAGAGAGGCACAGAGAATGGGGAGGGAGGCACAGAGAATGGGGAGGGAGGCACAGAGAATGGGGAGAGAGGCACAGAGAATGGGGAGAGAGGAACAGAGAATGGGGAGAGAGGCACAGAGAATGGGGAGAGAGGCACAGAGAATGGGGAGAGAGGCACAGAGAATGGGGAGGGAGGCACAGAGAATGGGGAGGGAGGCACAGAGAATGGGGAGGGAGGCAGAGAATGGGGAGAGAGGCACAGAGAATGGGCAAAAAGGCACAGAGAATGGGGAGAGAGGCACAGAGAATGGGGAGGGAGGCACAGAGAATGGGGAGGGAGGCACAGAGAATGGGGAGGGAGGCACAGAGAATGGGGAGGGAGGCACAGAGAATGGGGAGGGAGGCACAGAGAATGGGGAGAGAGGCACAGAGAATGGGGAGAGAGGCACAGAGAATAGGGAGAGAGGCACAGAGAATGGGAAGAAAGGCAAAGAGAATGGGGAGAGAGGCACAGAGAATGGGGAGAGAGGCACAGAGAATGGGGAGGGAGGCACAGAGAATGGGGAGGGAGGCACAGAGAATGGGGAGGGAGGCACAGAGAATGGGGAGGGAGGCACAGAGAATGGGGAGGGAGGCACAGAGAATGGGGAGAGAGGCACAGAGAATGGGGAGAGAGGCACAGAGAATAGAGAGAGAGGCATAGAGAATGGGCAAAAAGGCACAGAGAATGGGGAGAGAGACAAACACACAGAATGGGGAGGGAGAGAGTCAGAGACACAGAATGGGGAGGGTGAGAGATATAGAGAATGGGGAGAGAGAGAGAGACAGAGAATGGGGAGAGAGACACATACACACAGAATGGAGAGTGACAGACACACAGATGAAGAGAGTGACAGACACAGAGAATGGGGAAAGAGACATCGATTGGGGAGAGGGACACAGGGAATGGGGAGAGAGACATAGAATGGGGAGAGAAACACAGAGAATGGGGAGAGAGACACAGAGAATGGGGAGAGAGACACAGAGAATGGGGAGAGAGACACCGAGAATGAGGAGAGGAACAGAGAATGGGGAGAGAGACACGTACACACAGAATAGAGAGAGTGCCAGACAGAGAATGGGGAGAGAGACAGACATACAGATGGAGGGAGTGACAGACACAGAGAATGGGGAGAGAGACACAGATTGGGGAGAGACAGAGAATGGGGAAAGAGCCACAGATTGGGGAGAGAGACAGAGAATGGGGAGAGAGACAGAGAATGGGGAGAGAGACACAGAGAATGGAGAGAGAGACACAGAATGCAGAGAGAGAGACAGAGAATGGAGAGAGAGACACAGAATGAAGAGAGAGACATAGAGAATGGAGAGAGAGACACAGAGAATGGAGAGAATGGGGAGAGAGACACAGAGAATGGGGAGAATGGGGAGAGAGACACAGAGAATGGGGAGAGAGACACAGAGAATGGGGAGAGAGACACAGAGAATGGGGAGAGAGACACAGAGAATGGGGAGAGAGACACGTACACACAGAATAGAGAGAGTGCCAGACAGAGAATGGGGAGAGAGACAGACATACAGATGGAGGGAGTGACAGACACAGAGAATGGGGAGAGAGACACAGATTGGGGAGAGACAGAGAATGGGGAAAGAGACACAGATTGGGGAGAGAGACACAGAGAATGGAGAGAGAGACACAGAATGAAGAGAGAGACACAGAGAATGGAGAGAGAGACACAGAATGAAGAGAGAGACACAGAGAATGGAGAGAGAGACACAGAATGAAGAGAGAGACATAGAGAATGGAGAGAGAGACACAGAATGAAGAGAGAGACATAGAGAATGGAGAGAGAGACACAGAGAATGGAGAGAGAGATACAGAGAATGGAGAGAGTGACAGAGAATGGGGAGAGAGACACAGAGAATGGGGAGAAAGACACAGAGAATGGGGAGAGAGACACAGAGAATGGGGAGAGAGACACAGAGAATGGGGGGAGAGACAGAATGGGGAGAGAGACAGAGAATGGGGAGAGAGCCAGAGAATGGGGAGAGAGACAGAGAATGGGGAGAGAGACAGAGAATGGGGAGAGAGACAGAGAATGGGGAGGGAGGCACAGAGAATGGGGAGAGAGGCACAGAGAATGGGGAGAGAGGCACAGAGAATGGGGAGGGAGGCACAGAGAATGGGGAGGGAGGCACAGAGAATGGGGAGGGAGGCACAGAGAATGGGGAGGGAGGCACAGAGAATGGGGAGGGAGGCACAGAGAATGGGGAGGGAGGCACAGAGAATGGGGAGAGAGGCACAGAGAATGGGGAGAGAGGCACAGAGAATAGAGAGAGAGGCATAGAGAATGGGCAAAAAGGCACAGAGAATGGGGAGAGAGACAAACACACAGAATGGGGAGGGAGAGAGTCAGAAACACAGAATGGGGAGGGTGAGAGATACAGAGAATGGGGAGAGAGAGAGAGACAGAGAATGGGGAGAGAGACACATACACACAGAATGGAGAGTGACAGACACACAGATGAAGAGAGTGACAGACACAGAGAATGGGGAAAGAGACATCGATTGGGGAGAGGGACACAGGGAATGGGGAGAGAGACATAGAATGGGGAGAGAAACACAGAGAATGGGGAGAGAGACACAGAGAATGGGGAGAGAGACACAGAGAATGGGGAGAGAGACACCGAGAATGAGGAGAGGAACAGAGAATGGGGAGAGAGACACGTACACACAGAATAGAGAGAGTGCCAGACAGAGAATGGGGAGAGAGACAGACATACAGATGGAGGGAGTGACAGACACAGAGAATGGGGAGAGAGACACAGATTGGGGAGAGACAGAGAATGGGGAAAGAGCCACAGATTGGGGAGAGAGACAGAGAATGGGGAGAGAGACAGAGAATGGGGAGAGAGACACAGAGAATGGAGAGAGAGACACAGAATGCAGAGAGAGAGACAGAGAATGGAGAGAGAGACACAGAATGAAGAGAGAGACATAGAGAATGGAGAGAGAGACACAGAGAATGGAGAGAATGGGGAGAGAGACACAGAGAATGGGGAGAATGGGGAGAGAGACACAGAGAATGGGGAGAGAGACACAGAGAATGGGGAGAGAGACACAGAGAATGGGGAGAGAGACAGAGAATGGGGAGAGAGACACGTACACACAGAATAGAGAGAGTGCCAGACAGAGAATGGGGAGAGAGACAGACATACAGATGGAGGGAGTGACAGACACAGAGAATGGGGAGAGAGACACAGATTGGGGAGAGACAGAGAATGGGGAAAGAGACACAGATTGGGGAGAGAGACACAGAGAATGGAGAGAGAGACACAGAATGAAGAGAGAGACACAGAGAATGGAGAGAGAGACACAGAAT
Organism: Ascaphus truei; assembly: GCF_040206685.1. Taxonomy (NCBI): domain Eukaryota; kingdom Metazoa; phylum Chordata; class Amphibia; order Anura; family Ascaphidae; genus Ascaphus; species Ascaphus truei. The sequence continues at coordinate 29,442,101 of NC_134486.1, forward strand.
GAAGAGAGAGACATAGAGAATGGAGAGAGAGACACAGAATGAAGAGAGAGACATAGAGAATGGAGAGAGAGACACAGAGAATGGAGAGAGAGATACAGAGAATGGAGAGAGTGACAGAGAATGGGGAGAGAGACACAGAGAATGGGGACAAAGACACAGAGAATGGGGAGAGAGACACAGAGAATGGGGAGAGAGACACAGAGAATGGGGGGAGAGACAGAATGGGGAGAGAGACAGAGAATGGGGAGAGAGACAGAGAATGGGGAGAGAGCCAGAGAATGGGGAGAGAGACAGAGAATGGGGAGAGAGACAGAGAATGGGGAGGGAGGCACAGAGAATGGGGAGAGAGGCACAGAGAATGGGGAGAGAGGCACAGAGAATGGGGAGGGAGGCACAGAGAATGGGGAGGGAGGCACAGAGAATGGGGAGGGAGGCACAGTGAATGGGGAGGGAGGCACAGAGAATGGGGAGGGAGGCACAGAGAATGGGGAGGGAGGCACAGAGAATGGGGAGAGAGGCACAGAGAATGGGGAGAGAGGAACAGAGAATGGGGAGAGAGGCACAGAGAATGGGAAGAGAGGCACAGAGAATGGGGAGGGAGGCACAGAGAATGGGGAGGGAGGCAGAGAATGGGGAGAGAGGCACAGAGAATGGGCAAAAAGGCACAGAGAATGGGGAGAGAGGCACAGAGAATGGGGAGGGAGGCACAGAGAATGGGGAGGGAGGCACAGAGAATGGGGAGGGAGGCACAGAGAATGGGGAGGGAGGCACAGAGAATGGGGAGGGAGGCACAGAGAATGGGGAGAGAGGCACAGAGAATGGGGAGAGAGGCACAGAGAATAGGGAGAGAGGCACAGAGAATGGGCAGAAAGGCAAAGAGAATGGGGGGAGAGGCACAAAGAATGGGGAGAGAGGCACAGAGAATGGGGAGGGAGGCACAGAGAATGGGGAGGGAGGCACAGAGAATGGGGAGGGAGGCACAGAGAATGGGGAGGGAGGCACAGAGAATGGGGAGGGAGGCACAGAGAATGGGGAGAGAGGCACAGAGAATGGGGAGAGAGGCACAGAGAATAGAGAGAGAGGCATAGAGAATGGGCAAAAAGGCACAGAGAATGGGGAGAGAGACAAACACACAGAATGGGGAGGGAGAGAGTCAGAGACACAGAATGGGGAGGGTGAGAGATACAGAGAATGGGGAGAGAGAGAGAGACAGAGAATGGGGAGAGAGACACATACACACAGAATGGAGAGTGACAGACACACAGATGAAGAGAGTGACAGACACAGAGAATGGGGAAAGAGACATCGATTGGGGAGAGGGACACAGGGAATGGGGAGAGAGACATAGAATGGGGAGAGAAACACAGAGAATGGGGAGAGAGACACAGAGAATGGGGAGAGAGACACAGAGAATGGGGAGAGAGACACCGAGAATGAGGAGAGGAACAGAGAATGGGGAGAGAGACACGTACACACAGAATAGAGAGAGTGCCAGACAGAGAATGGGGAGAGAGACAGACATACAGATGGAGGGAGTGACAGACACAGAGAATGGGGAGAGAGACACAGATTGGGGAGAGACAGAGAATGGGGAAAGAGCCACAGATTGGGGAGAGAGACAGAGAATGGGGAGAGAGACAGAGAATGGGGAGAGAGACACAGAGAATGGAGAGAGAGACACAGAATGCAGAGAGAGAGACAGAGAATGGAGAGAGAGACACAGAATGAAGAGAGAGACATAGAGAATGGAGAGAGAGACACAGAGAATGGAGAGAATGGGGAGAGAGACACAGAGAATGGGGAGAATGGGGAGAGAGACACAGAGAATGGGGAGAGAGACACAGGGAATGGGGAGAGAGACACAGAGAATGGGGAGAGAGACAGAGAATGGGGAGAGAGACACGTACACACAGAATAGAGAGAGTGCCAGACAGAGAATGGGGAGAGAGACAGACATACAGATGGAGGGAGTGACAGACACAGAGAATGGGGAGAGAGACACAGATTGGGGAGAGACAGAGAATGGGGAAAGAGACACAGATTGGGGAGAGAGACACAGAGAATGGAGAGAGAGACACAGAGAATGGAGAGAGAGACACAGAATGAAGAGAGAGACATAGAGAATGGAGAGAGAGACACAGAATGAAGAGAGAGACATAGAGAATGGAGAGAGAGACACAGAGAATGGAGAGAGAGATACAGAGAATGGAGAGAGAGATACAGAGAATGGAGAGAGTGACAGAGAATGGGGAGAGAGACACAGAGAATGGGACAAAGACACAGAGAATGGGGAGAGAGACACAGAGAATGGGGAGAGAGACACAGAGAATGGGGGGAGAGACAGAATGGGGAGAGAGACAGAGAATGGGGAGAGAGACAGAGAATGGGGAGAGAGACAGAGAATGGGGAGAGAGACAGAGAATGGGGAGAGAGACACAAAATGGGAGAGAGAGAGAGAGAGAGAGAGAGAGAGAGAGAGAGAGAGAGAGAGAGAGAGAGAGAGAGAGAGAGAGAGAGAGAGAGAGAGAGAGAGAGAGAGAGAGAGAGAGAGAGAGAGAGAGAGAGAGAGAGGGAGAGAGAGAGAGAATGGGGAGCAACACAGAGAATGGGGAGAGAGAGACAGAATGGGGAGAGGGACAGAGAATGGGGAGAGAGACAGAGAATGGAGAGAGACACAGAGAATTGAGACACAGAGAATTGAGACACAGAGAATGGGGAGAGAGACAGAGAATGGGGAGAGAGACAGAGAAGGGGTAGAGAGACACAGAATGGGGGAGAGACACAGAATGGGAGAGAGAATGGGGAGCGACACAGAGAATGGTGAGAAAGAGAATGGGGAGAGAGACACATGCACACAGAATGGAGAGAGGGACAGACACAGAGAATAGGGGAGGTAGACACAGATTGGGGAGAGAGACATAGAATGGGGAGAAAGACACAGAGAATGGGAAGAGTGACAGACACACAGAATGTGTGTGTTTATATGGGTGTGTGTGTGTATATGGGTGTGTGTGTGTGTGTGTGTGTGTGTGTGTGTGTGTGTGTGTGTGTGTGTGTGTGTGTGTGTGTGTGTGTGTGTGTGTGTGTGTGTGTGTGTGTGTGTGTGTGTGTGTGTGTGTGTGTGTGTATTTGTGTGTGTGTGTGTGTGTGTGACACCAGAGGTACCCCCCAATCAGTCACCCCCCCCCCCGCCTAGTCAGTCAAAGTCACCCAGTCAGTCACCATTTCCTCACCCAGTTCCCCCCCATCAGTCAGTCTCCCCCATCAGTCAGTCCCCCCCTATCTCCTCTCTGTCTCTCCACTCTCTGTCTCTCCCCTCCCTGTCTCTCTCCCCTCCCTGTCTCTCTCCCCTCCCTGTCTCTCTCACCTACACTCTCTCTGTCTCTCTCCCCTACACTCTGTCTGTCTCTCTCCCCTACACTCTCTGTCTCTCTCCCCCACACTCTCTCTGTCTCTCTCCCCCACACTCTCTCTGTCTCTCTCACCCACACTCTCTCTGTCTCTCTCCCCTACACTCTCTCTGTCTCTCTCCCCTACACTCTCTCTGTCTCTCTCCCCCACACTCTCTCTGTCTCTCTCCCCCACACTCTCTCTGTCTCTCTCCCCCACACTCTCTCTGTCTCTCTCCCCACACTCTCTCTGTCTCTCTCCCCCACACTCTCTCTGTCTCTCTCCCCCACACTCTCTCTGTCTCTCTCCCCCACACTCACTCTGTCTCTCCCCCACACTCTCTCTGGCTCTCACTCTGGATCTGGATATCTTATTTACCCTGTATATCTTAACTGACCTATACTACACCGAAATAACTTATACTGCTTTCTTCCACATCTGACTCAAGCTTCACACAGGAAACATCGGAACCCCCCCTAACCCAGAAGACAGGTAGGGAACACCTCCCCTCCAATGTATAAGATTGCTGGAATGAGGGTACCTGGACATTGAGGGACTGCGGATCAGGTAAGATCCCAGGCGGGATTGCTGCTTTAGATATTGTGAAGCGGGGATGTCCAGACACTGGTTAAGGGGTTCAGGAAACTAGTCATTCACATCTGGCTTTTATTTCTAGATCCAACACACACACACACACGGACTAATTGTAGTATAATGTAATACAATAAATACATTTATGTCAAAAACGAATGTTGTTCTGACTAGGAATGTATTAAATGTATTTTATTTATATATTTTATTGTAAAGTGGGGTTGGGGGGCGGGACTAGGGGCGGGGTTGGGGGCGGGACTAGGGGCGGGGTTGGGGGCGGGACTAGGTGGCGAGTACATTTTTTGGTTGGGCGAGTAGATTTTTGGGTGATTTGTCGAACACTATATATATATATATATATATATATATATAAATATATATATATTTATATATTTATATATATATATACATACTGTATACACGTGTGTAAACACATACACACATATATATATATATATATATATATATATATAGGCATGGGTGTTCCTCAGCAGTGGTGCAGCCGCAGCAACGCAGTAGGAATGAGACAGCACTCAGAGGTAATTTTCAAAAAGATTGTATTAGAGTAGGTGGCACAAATGCCAACGTTTCGGTGCTCACAGGGGGACCTTTCTCAAGGCAGTGCCTTGTAATGTAATAAAATGGAGTTTATTCGGGTAAACCCATGTACGCACAACCAATATACAAAATACATACTGTATATACTGTATATATACACACCTGCTGTATACTGTATATACATATCTGTGTGATATCGGATCGTGCACACATGAACAGGAATAAGTGAAAGAACAGGTTGAGCATCCTGTGCTGAAGCAGGGATAACCCTAGGGTGGGGGAGGGGGCTCCTGGGGAAGCCTTTAAAAAAACTTTAAAAGCAAGCGGTTCTGTGTGGTCTATCACATTAGATTTTTAAGACACAAAAGCTCGTGATCGCCAACTTGAGTTTCCGGACGGTATTGCGGACGACGCCAAATGTCATTTTCTGCCTGCCTTCCGCCCACTGCCGCGCGGCATAGCGGAAAAACAAACGCAACACCTCTGTAGATTGTAAACCCTTTTGGGCAGAGTCTCTCTTTGCCTTATATTATCATTTGCTTCCTGCTCCTATTCCCAGTGTTTGCATTTTATTTCCCATGTAATGTGGTTCTGCAAAGGGCCGCATACACTGTTGATGCCATAGAAATAATATGATATATACCTACTAAGTTAGATCCCTTGCTTTATTTTTGTATAACCAACCCCACACTGAGGAGACCCATTGAGGTCGAAACAGTCTGTCTGTGGGTGGGTTTGCTATCTATGCATCTTAACCCTGGCTGTGCTCAAAGCTGTGACCATGCAGCAAGCTTAAGCCTATAGGGAACCATGTTAATGGTTTTGAAGCAAAAGGTGGCACTGTGTGCTCATTGGCATGTAATTTCCCAGAATCCCTTGCTGCAGTGGAAGTGCTGTGTGCTGGGTGATAATGGTGACAGGCGGGGTTGCAGACCTGTCTAAGACATGTAAATGAGCATACAGTAATATTTCCATTTGCTATATTCTAAGTTAGATGATATTTATTTGGGCTTCAAATATACATTTGAGTCAGATCAGTAAAAAAACAATTACCGTATGTCTTTCAAACTCAAATAATCACTTTAATATTGAAGGAGCTCTGCAAAGTGTTACAGCACCTACAGTACATAAAATACACTGAATACAATACACTGAAGGTCGTATCCTCTTCACTGCAAGAGGAGCCTGCAACAATTTGCTGTACAATGCACAGAACAGAATGAAAAGGGGCAGCAAGGTAAGTGGGAGCTCCTGGGATTAATCTTTTTTTTGGTCCAGGTTGTTGGGAAATACAGCCGATCATCTCGGGTATATCGCTCCAGGAAGATGGTGAGTTGATGGAAGTTTTGTTTTTAAGGTTTGAACTTTGCAAATAATTGTTTTCTGATGCAGTAAGAAAACACCTTCTAGTTGTAGGTGAACGTCCTCTCCCAGACGTAATAGGAACTGACAGCCTTGTGAGAAACAATGCACACATCAAAAAGCATTAGGTGGGGAATAGGGACATACAGCGGGTTTTAAAAATATCTTCTTTGTCGCTTGGAGTCTGAGTCATACCGTATGGAGGCTACAATATGAGCACATTTTCTTTGGCTGACTTTTTTGTGAATACCTGTACTTGGGGATATCCCTGCTTCAGCACAGGTGCCTCAATCAGTGGCTCAGTCGAAGGCTTAGTGAACTCAGTCTTGGATTGAGCCACTGATTGAGCCTCCTGTGCTGAAGCAGCGATATTCTGTAAACCTGACCTGTTGGTGGCCCTTGAGGACTGGAGTTGCCCACCCCTGGTTTACAGCCTGACCATTTATTATTTGGTTTTCAATTGCTCATATAAATAAACCCTATTTAAAAGTTTATATTCCATAATCTTACCTATTATCCTTCGGCTCGTAAGCTGATGGGGCTAAATAGGTGAAAAACAACCTGAAACATTGACCGTAATGTTCCATATTCTTTTCTGTGCATTCATTTATGGCACTACATCCGTATACTGATCACTCTGAATTCACAACATTGTTGATATATTTAATTGAATGAAATATTGTCCCTGTTACATACCTCCCCTGTTTGTGGGAAGCTCGGGCTTACCATGGCCGAAGCCCATCCTTCCACTCTCACTTGAGAAATCTCTGCGGCTCTAATGAGAGTGGATGGAGTACGAGAACCCTCAGTCCCGCTGGGATTGGAGCGCTTTCTCCAGGTTATTAGTATCTCTTCCAGAAGGTGCTTGAGTTCAGCACTCCTCAGTCGCTGAGGAGGATTTTTTCCAAGTCCAGTCTTTCTACTGAACGCTTGGTCATGAGTTTTCCCCTGCGTCGGGCGATTCTTTCTTGTAGGCAGACTGTATGGCGACAGTCGCAGAGCGTTTACGCAAATAGCTTTCTCTCGCCATCTTTTCCATTGACTCCAATTTAGCACTAAATGTGCATTCCTTGTAGCCCTTGCTCAGGTCTCGCAAAGCCTTTTATGCCAGGATCATTCAAGGGGGGTTGTGTGTATTGGGGAATGGGGGGGAGTTATTGTGTGTATTGGAGAAGGGGGGATATTCTGTGTATTGGGGAAGGGGGGAATTGTGTGTATTGGAGAAGGGGGACTATTGTGTTTGGAAAGGGGTATAATTGTGCTTATTGGGGGAAGGGGTTATTGCGTGTATTGGGAAAGGGGGGGATCATGATAATATCATGAAATATTATTTATTTTAATCAATCTGGTACTTTAGGGGTTAATGTAGCTACAGTTTGATTTTAAAAATACAATATATTGGGTTTATGACAGGTCAAGACTTTTCCTGGGACTGTGCAGACCTACAAAGAGTGTGAAAACTTCCAGCAGCAGCAGGAAGAATAGCGGAGCACAGCCAAAAAAATGAAGCAGGGTGAACGCGTGGGTGGTGACTACAAAATGTTTATTGAAACAGACGGGTGTAGCTGATGGATCCTCTAACGCGTTTCAGCCCTAGAGCCTTTGTCAAATCTCTCATCACACGCTGCTGACAAGACAGAGACAGCGCTTCATTGCAGAGACCAGCAGCTCAGCTGAGACGCGGAGCTCACCGGTCCACAGTCACTGACAGCAGAGGAGAACACCGCCGGTCGCGTGACCACCCCATGTGATGTTCCAGTCACGAGAGGGTTGGCGGTGCAACGTTACAGATATTGATGACCAGATCACGACACCTTTATGCCCCAAACCGTGAGTGCTTGCAACACTTGGTGCCCTTGGCTGGGCCAGTTGCTTTTTTATGGTACAAAGTATACCTCTACATATATTCATTGCAGTGATTACCATATTGACTCTGATGCACCTTATTGGATAAATCTATTATCCGGGTTCAGACCTACAAAGAGGACTTCATTTGGGGGCCTATCACTGATGACCCACTAAAATTGACATATGTGTTAGATGGCAATAAACAATAACCAGGTACTGCCCTGTCAGCCCAAAGGAAACAAATATTCCTGAGACATTCCTTGTGCCTTGCAGAAAGGGGGTGACACATAGGTCACGCCTTAGTGGGGTGAATTTATTAAAAAATAAGACTATCCGGTGATAACCTCGGTTTTAAAGTATTATGTTCAGATATTTGTAATTGTGGTAAAAATACAAATCAAACCGCACCACACATTACATGGGTAAGAGGTACCAAGGGCAGATATCCATTTGTCACTCAAATTTAGGAACAAGATGATTTAGTCTTGTTACGTCCGTCATAATAACTTGAATCCATTGATATGACTCACGTGTGTCTAAGTATTGGGGAAATTAAGTTATAAGCGTTTATATAGTATATTGAGGCAACATTTTTAAAACTTTTTAAACCACCAATCTAGCAGCTGATTTAAGACAGGGGTGTGCTTATGTTTGAAGCCAAGTGCTCTGGCTATACCCTTTCCTTTGGCCCTAACACTGTAAGTCCTGATAGGAACAGACAGTGTTGGGGTTAAACTCCTGCACAGGGCCTAGCTTGCAGTTGAAGCCTGGATAGATACAATGTTACCCTGTCCAGGTGCAGGCCTAATGGTAGTTTGAAGTTTCATGCCTGGGACGATACTGACTGGATCACATGCCAGTGGTGTGATGCCTGTCAGTACTTGGACCTGCCCTGTTATGGGGCAGGGTTGCAAACACCTCCCAGGTATAAAAGCTGTCACTCCACCAAATTGTGTTGGTTCTGTCTCCTCCCTCTGTGGAGTGTGAGCGATTCCACCTTCCCCCATCAGGGGTTAAGGAGGGGCTCTAGGGGCCTAAAGCCCCTGGGTCTGCTCAGGGAACATGGAAGAGATGGAGGAGAGGCAGGAATGCTGTGTAGTAACAATAAAACCCGGTTGCACCATCCCTGGACTACGTGTTGGTAATTGAGGAGTGTCTGTGGGGAGCACCATTATCCTTGGCAGGGGCCCTGCAGTCTGGAGGCGCTGTACCAGAGAACAAGAGGACAAAAGCCTGACCTGTTGCCACTCCCTAACACCAACTGCGGAGCACTCAGACCTCCTGCAAGAAAAACAGGTGAGCTAAACGGCACCATAGCACACCCTGTAACTACCAATCTCCCTTGGGGGGGAGGGTAAGGTGTTACATGTAGTATCAATGGGAAAATAATGGTATATAGGGCTTGCCCTGGAGTTACGAAATCAGAATTAAACAGAGGTGTGTTTTGGACCAAAAACGTGAATTCTCATATTTCTACGCCGGTGACCTCTCTGGGAAAAACCTATAGCATATGGTAAAGTAGGGATTTAGGTTTAAGGTTTATCTTGTTATTTTAAGAAACTGTTTTGCATTTACTGTAATTGTATGTTCTTGTAATTATCTTTTTCTGTAACCTGAAGCACTATATATATATATATATATATGTCAGATAAGGCAGTTGGCACTCCAATAGGTGCTGGTAAGCCACAGGTGCATGTCCCATATAGAGAATGTAGTTATACGTTACCGTTCCAAGGATTGGTAAACAAGAGACAGCACTCAATGTTGAAAATCAAAGTGTATTAGTGAAAGCAAAAATACATCCAGAAACCCAACGTTTCGGTCCTACAGAATGGGACCTTCCTCAGGGGGATTTTGTATCAAAAGTCAAACTTTGAAAAAGTTACCCGAGAGTGACGAAACGCGTCAGGGAGCGTCATCACGTCAGACGCATTGACACTGACGTCATCACCGCGCGTCGGAACAGATTGATCCGCGCGACTCCTGCAGAGGCTTGAAGTACAAGGAGCCATCTTTCCAGGACTCTAACACGGCTACATTGAAGACAGCCTGCCCTGGACACTTGTTGGGATATTGATCCTGCTACTGCTAGACCGGGATTTCCCCAAGTTACTGCAGAAACAAACCGGATGGTGGTGATTATATCACACAATGCTTGATTTTATTGCATTTATGTAAGCGCATTTCTTAACCCCCTTCTCCCCCCCCCCCTCCCCACACACAAATGAAAAGGACAAAGACAACCCCCTTGTTAGCACTCTAAATTACACCTAAAGAAAATCTACTAATAAAGATTATATTGCAAGAACCAGATGCACTGCCGAGTCAGAAAAATGAACAAGATTTTATTGGAATAACAGCAAGACACACTAACTTAAAAACATGAATATACTAAAGACAGCCTAACAAAATATATGTATCAAAAATATATTGGATAAAAGGGGGGCTGTTAATCTAGTGAATGAATTCTATTTTACCTCAAAGAAACTAAAATGTGTCTAAATGAATATAAATTGTAACACAGAAGTAGTTTAATATAACCCTTGAAGGTAATACAAAATATTATAAATCCCTACTGGCATGAATGCCTAATAGAGAGATATATGATGGATTGTGGCATGGAGGAAAAGTATATGATCAATGACCCAGTATACAGCCATTAGTAGATTTTCTTTAGGTGTAATTTAGAGTGCTAACAAGGGGGTTGTCTTTGTCCTTTTCATTTGTGTGTTCTATATAGTTGTTATTATCCCCTAGCACCAACAAGCTCTATAACTTTTCTAACTGCTTTAATTTGGGGTTTATATTTTATTTTACCCTTATAGTCAGTATTAATCTGGGGGCTTGATTTAACCTTTAATATTAGGTGTTGAGCAACTTCCTTTTTTGTGTGTTTTATATAAATATATATATATATATATATAAATAAACAATTATTTAATAAGTAATACTTTGGGGCTCTGAAGGAACTGTTGCACACTCTGGAAAGAGTATTTACATATTCGGATACATTTAGGACAGAGAAGCACAATACAAATCTTTATAGTGGCTACTTTCATTGTGAGGAATCTGGTTCGGGCCAGGTTTGTTTAGCCAGAGTTACAACAGGAAAAGCTACATTTGTAGTGAAGAAAGTCTGTTCGAATATGAGATTTCATGATGGTGTATGGTCGTTTAGCCAAGTTCTGGGTCTAGAAGGGCATGAACAGCAGAGAGAATAAGGTGCATGTACAGTGGCGAGAGAACATTTATGAAGCTCAATGATAATTACGGAAATTCCATCGTTTTTCCATGATCACCTTCTTAAATCAAAACCAGTCTTTTCTTAAATATCTAATAGGGTTTATATTAACCAATTCCATGTCATTTGAAACAAAATGATGTATGAATTAGTAAAACAATGAGTAATTAAGAGTCAAGGTATGTACAAAGAAAGTGAAACCCTGGTTTTATCTGCTAAATTAAAGGGGATAATTAGGTGTTTAAATAATTAGGTAGATCTTCAGGTTTGAGTTTGGGAGGCCCTATCTTATATAAAGCTCAGAAACTTTGAGGCTTTTGTCGTTGTGATTGTAACGCTGTGGAGCGGTGAGGAGGCGTCCAGCAAGCGCCGGTAGGTGCGGGAGAGTTAAGGCACATAGATAGGGCGACCGGCATCCTGCGGCAGACGGAGTACAGAGTGCCGCGATATTGGATAGGCACGCGCATGCGCAAGGACGAGTTGCGCATGCGCAACGGCCTATGAGTGTGGCAGCCATTACAATGGGAATCGCGCATGCGCAGAGCCCGGATAGAGCGGTGGCCATTACAGGAGCAGGTCCGCAGGGGATCTACATGCCCCATAATGCACAGGGGCTGCTGGGCATGTGAGCCAGCACAGCCAATAGGGCTGCAGCCTTCCCCCTACACGACAGTTGATACATTTGATGCGCTAGAGGCCATGCCAGTCGGAGCTGGGACAGAGAAGGGTGAGTGTGCAGGGTGTCTGTGGCCCCTGCACTAGGCCAGAGACCCCCCGATAGGCCCCATCTATGCCCCGACTCCCACTAGTTTGTGGATGCTACAGGGACAGCCCCTCTAGATAGGGACATTGCCCCTGTATTGAGTACAGTTTTAGGGATACAGCAAGAAGATGCCGCGTAATATCAGCGGCTTGTGGTCTGAGACCAGACCACCCACAGATAGAGACACTATTCATGGTGGTACCCACCAACTTCTTTGACGGCGACGGTGTGGGATAGAAGGGCCCTTTCTGTAGTCAGTGGTACCAGGTGGAGCACCTGGCAGGTATCAGCAAAGTGCAACAACTATGCTGTACACACTGTGGGCAGCGCTGTTACACACTTCAGGGTGGGTTGGCTACTGTGGACACCGGGTTGGTTAGGTGCCATGGGCACCTCAGTACGTTGGCGGACACTCTCACCGGGGTGCAGACTAGGTGGTTGGACAGTGGGATATGGTGTGTGGTTAAGGTCGTGCGAAGCCTGAGTTATATGCATTAGTGTGTTACATATTGCATGTCAGTAAACCTGTTATCAGTTACGCTGGGTGTAATTATTGCATTGGGTCCTGTCAAGGGTTATCTGGCGCTGTCAGGATCCCTCACAGGTGGAGGCGCTGTCACCGGCTGATTTAGGTACACCCCAGGCTCCCAGCAGCGGAGGTTCAGGCCACATGTGAGCCGCAGGTAAAGCACCACATACACTCAGTAGTCGCCTCATCTCCCATAGGGTTGGGGAAACAGCGCTACATATGTAACCACATTTTTCTCAGGACACTCTCAGTAACCTGCAGAACTCCATGGAAAACAGAATCAAAATCAGGGTTCCATGGAAGACTGGTTGAAAACCACTTCATTAGAAGCTGTTTGCTTCTATTTCCTTTAAGCTGGTTCTTTTTCTATTGTTCCCTTTGAGCACAAGGTCACATGATATATTAGAATATTGCGGGAACTCACTAATTAGCTTTTCAAACAATATGCGCTTTACTCTGCTTAATAAGTCACAAATGTTTTTTTTCTAATCTATCCGTTTATTTTCTGTTGATACTTAGTTGCCAATGGCAGTGTTGACATTTACACTGAGGTTCAATCAGAATACTAATGAGTGTCTTTGTTTGTTCTACTTGAAGAACATGGGCTTCAGTCAAAGGGATTTCTCTGCATCTCCCCCATGGGAACTAGAATTCTGTCGGACTTAATCTGACTTATATCCGCTTGTAGTTAATAAAAGTGCAACTTTTATATATCTGATAAAATTGTCAAACTCGAAGATGGAGAGAGAGAAAGCGAGAGCACCAAAAACAGTACGTTTTATACAGTCTTGCAGCCCGGGAAGATTAACTCCTGCGGGGGTCCATGCTTCTGAATGGGACCCTCGCAGTGTTAGTCCTCCCAGTCCAGATCGTCAGGGAGAGCTGTGCAGAGGAGTCCCTGAGAGAAGCAATCTCTCTTCGTGAGGCAGTGAGAAGAAGTCTACTGTGTTTGTCCAGCCCCTTGATGATGTAGATGCCCGAAAATGGTCCTTTAGTATTCCCTGCCATAATGTATATATTGATATTTAGACATCTACATCATCAGGGGGTGGACACAGACTAGAGACTACTTCTCCCTGCCTCACTTACCTTTAGAGCTGCTCTGGGGAGACGCAGAGAGTCTTACGCTCCATTGGAACAGAGCCAATTCTTGATATACCTATCCGTGAATTTACTAGTGTAACGCCCTGTGACAGTAGGTGTAGATTTGGCTGCTTGTAATTAAAGGTTTAGCCTGCCCTACCTTTCAATGATATAATGTAGTTATTTATGTATGTACAGTTTATTGTAGCAGTCCTATATATGTTCCTCTTAAAGTATGTAAAGCAGTGATGTACAGCCCTGTTCAAGTGTGGGAACCTGTAGGGGTTTAACTCTCACTTTCAAACTGAGCTAATCACATCAGAGTTTGGTATTGTAGGCCTGGACACTGTGATGGGATTAGGCCAATTGTTGAGGAACCAGGGAGAGGTGGACTTGCTTTGCGAGAAAGCTATAAGACAGGGGGCTGTATCTGTATTGTTTGCCTGTGGAAGGGGGATTGTATCAGCATTGTCCAGGTCCACCTTCAACCCCGGCAATCTCATCAACCGGGTCTAGGGCTGTGTGCAGAGACCACGAATATTGTTCCTACCCAGACTACCTGGCATCTTCCTGATTGGGATAGGGATATAAATACTCCTTCTCCCCAGCCCCAACGGATTCATTCTGGACTGGATATTCTTTGTGAAGTCTGTGTGCTGACAGGGGACCGTCAGAGCCTCTGTAAAGGAAGAGCTGAGAGGGAGTCAGCAGAAGGGAACTGAGGAGACCCAGTGCAGGGGTCTGGAGCATCAAGTTTGGGTGCGACTGTGTGTGCAGCGTTGGCCGGAGCTGTTTGGAGTGAAGCAACGGTGGGGAATTTAAAACTCCTGGCTAACAGAGAACAAGGCAGTCCTGCCCATACTACAGAGGACTGCGGCGCTAGTTTTGAATGCGTATCGGGGTAAGCTTCTGGACGGAGGTCTCCGCAACTAGGATTTTAGGTTGCTTCTCCAGTTACCCCAGTTGGGGTGCGTGCGTGCGTGCATGTGTGCGTGCGTGCGTGCGTGTGTGTTTTATGTACTGCAACTTTGCGGAAACTTTTTCCAATAAATTCAATTTTGTTCAAGTTTGTTTGTATTGAACCCTGGTGTAAATTGTCCTGGTCTCCCATGACAGCCCCTCTTACTTCTATGCCCAGACTGACACCTGGTGGGGGCCTGAGTTCTTTATTGCTCTCGATATTCCACACATGGCTACTCATCACTCAACATACATATATTATAATACTTAATAATAAGGTGTGCGTCAGCGTCAGTTAAGAGTGCGCCACCCAATCCTGGATATATGGACCTATATGATGCTTCCGGCACACAGTGGGAGCTCTTAGTACACTAACGTGTTGCAGGCCTAAACTTCACAAAGGTGCTTAGGTACCACTTCAACTGCAGCCGTTGAGGGTCCCCTCCACCGGCGATCGACACTCCGTGCGCTTTCTGGCACGGATCTGCTGGGCCTTGCTGCACCAGGTACTGCTCTCCCTCAAGTGGATCTCCGCGTTCTCAACTGGCCCCGGGTCACACTTAATTGAGCATGAAGACATTCTGTCTCGTGCAGATCTGATTCCACGTGTCATGGACTCCCCTCTTAAAGACTCCTCTCCCTCTTAGTCCCACCTCTTCCACAGCCTTTATCATTGGCGGCTATTATGTCCATCACCTGCCACATGTCCATAGCACACTGGAGAAGAACCTGCAAGGGGACATTGTGAATGTGAGGCTTGCATCACACAGGGGGTTTCACTAGTATTACTTCCTGGTTTTTAAAGGGGCGGTTTCATATTGGCGAAGCAGCCATTGTGTTTATCCAGGTACTTGTAGCTTCACCGGTAAGTATTCCATACCCCATTATTGGGGTAAAAAAAGTAAGGGGGAGCACTGCTTTAAAGCCACTCAAAAAGATGCACTATTACCTTATACAAATGTGCTATATCTGGAAAGTACATTTATTATAAATCCTTTTGATTTGGATTGACATTTTGAAGGGAAATAACGTTAGAGAAGTAAATATATGTATTGCATGTATGGAGTTTAAATACCCTTTGTTAATGTAGGAACACTGGCAATAAGAGATAACAAAGATATCCATTAGCATGTTTTATTTTATTAATGCGGAAAATATTTTCGCAACACAAATTAAAGGCTATATCCTTTTTCCCTCTCAGTGACTGAGTATTTTAGTCAAAATAATTATATTTGTAAAGCTCTATAAATGTACTTGTTTGTCTCTTTTGTATTTTTTTTAATTTTATTTAGCATTTTCAAGACCGTTTCACAACATAGTCAGCATATATCACATTTTACAGAACAAAGAATGTGTGTAAAATAATATTGGGGAAGGAATCCCAATTATGTGACCCACTAATCAACATGCAGTGACCCCTACGCAACATGCAGTGACCCCTATTCAACATACAGTGACCCCTGTGAAGGTAAGTGGGTAACCAGGCTATACAATAAAGGTTAAGCCCACCTGGTTACCCCTGAGAATCATGGGTCCCTGGCAGCTACATACTGTAGCACCATAAGCCAGGGGCCATGTATTATCACATGCCAAAGTTAAAGTGTCCCCTGCTTTTCCACGTTTTATGTTCCCTTTGCCCTAGATTCATGAAACATTCCATGTGTAAGTTTTAGGTGGGATATTTGGGTAGAAATGTAATTGTTTTGTTTGCAGGAGTTCGGGGGCCAAAGTTACCGGTAGTCCCCTAATTCTCCCCAGTATGCAGGCATGATTTGCCGGTATGCGGGTTGAATTTCACCGTGGCTGCCCAGTGTCCTCCAGACTCCTGGTTTTCGAGCCCCGATATCCCAGTCCTCTTTCCCTTACAGATATGGGTCTCCCCAAATTATCCTATGGATTAAAGTATGTTTTATTACATTTGTGCATTTACTATAAATGTCTGTTCAGTCAGCCTGGGCATCCATATAGGTGCCGGGGAGTCTGGATAGACATTGGAGTGCAAAGAGGAGATGGGATGTTGAGAGGTGTCGGGGTGCTAAGTGGTCGGGGCAGGGCGGAGTATTGGGTCCGGAGAACAGAGACCCCCTGCGGGGAGAACACTCTGGTCAGTGCAGCCTGCCAAGTAGGTGGCAATGGGTTGAATGGGTGAAGCGGCAGAATGTCTGCACGTTTCCCATTGGTCAATTCATATGTCCCGCCCTCAGGGCAACCCGAGGCAGCTTGGCACGCCCCCTCCTCCGACGTCAGCTAAAGGCCGAGCCCCTATTCCTATTGGCTAGTGGGCGGGAATTCCCACGCTCTGATTGGTCACTCCCCTTTCCTCCATGCTGAACATAGAACAGCGGAGGGTACGTACATTGGAAGCCGATTCAGAGAACCAGACCATCTAGTGACTTGTGTCAATGAAGCTAGGGCGGGCTTTGCAAAGTTGCTCTATCACGAATAGAACAACCTGCTCCGTTTGGAAGCTAGGAAAGTCTGCCCTGCAGAGACTAAGTCAGACGCGTAGTCCAAGTTCTGAAAATCGAACTTAGCGGTCGCGGCTAGGAGCAGAAGCCGAAAAGCGGACCAGGAAGCCCGTGTGTATATCCCGATCAGGGTAAGCCTACCGAAGCAGGCTCTCTGCACCTATTTGAGCCTAGATTTCACCCCCAGTCCCCCAGTAAGTGTGCTTTTGTCTGTACTTTATGTAATTCATTGTGTTGTACGCAGGTTTACCTGAATAAACTACATTTTGTTCTTACTACCTTGTTTTGCCTAGTGAATGATCCCGGCACAAATATAAATAAGTTTTAAAAGTCCTGATTTCCTATGACAACCCCCTACTCAACATGCAGGGACCCCCTACTCAACATGCAGTGACCCCCTACTCAACATACATTGACCCCTACTCAACATAAAGTGAACCCCTACTCAACATGCTGTGACCCCCTACTCAACATGCTCTGACCCTCTACTCAACATGCAGTGACCCCCTACTCATCATGCAGTGACCCCCTACTCAACATGCAGTGACCCCCTACTCAACATGCAGTGACCCCCTACTCAACATGCAGTGACCCCTTACTCAACATGCAGTGATCCCCTACTCCACATGCAGTGAGTCCCTACTCAACATGCTCTGACCCTCTACTCCACATGCAGTGACCCCCAACTCAACATGCAGTGATCCCCTACTCCACATGCAGTGAGTCCCTACTCAACATGCTCTGACCCTCTACTCCACATGCAGTGACCCCCAACTCAACATGCAGTGACCCCCTACGCAACATGCAGGGACCCTGTACTCAACATGCAGTGACCCCCTACTCATCATGCAGTGACCCCGTACTCAACATGCAGTGACCCCCTACTCATCATGCAGTGACCCCCTACTCAACATACAGTGACCCCCTACTCAGCATGCAGTGACCCCCTACTAAACATGCAGTGACCCCCTACTCAGCATGCAGTGACCCTGTACTCAACATGCAGTGACCCCCTACTCATCATGCAGTGACCCCCTACTCAACATGCTGTGACCCCTACTCAACATGCAGTGACCCCCTACTCAACATGCAGTGACCCCCTACTCAACATGCAGTGACCCCCTACTCAACATGCTCTGACCCCTTACTCAACATGCAGTGATCCCCTACTCCACATGCAGTGAGTCCCTACTAAACATGCTCTGACCCTCTACTCCACATGCAGTGACCCCCTACTCAACATGCAATGACCCCCTACTCAGCATGCAGTGACCCTGTACTCAACATGCAGTGACCCCCTACTCAACCTGCAGTGACCCCGTACTCAACATGCAGTGACCCCTTACTCATCATGCAGTGGCCCCCTACTCAACATGCAGTGACCCCATACTCAACATGCAGTGACCCCCTACTCAACATGCAGTGATCCCCTACTCCACATGCAGTGAGTCCCTACTCAACATGCTCTGACCCTCTACTGCACATGCAGTGACCCCCTACTCAACATGCAGTGACCCCCAACTCAACATGGTCTGACCCTCTACTCAACATGCTCTGACCCCCTACTCAACATGCTCTGACCCCCTACTCAACATGCAGTGATCCCCTACTCCACATGCAGTGAGTCCCTACTCAACATGCTCTGACCCCCTACTCAACATGCTGTGACCCCCTACTCAACATGTTGTGACCCCCTACTCACCATGCTGTGAAGTTGTTTTCCCTTTGCTAAGAAATATTCAGTCTTCATTAAAACCCCTTTTCCCGAGCAAAGGGAAGGGGCCTGCGTTGCCACATCTGTTGTTGAAGACATGATCTTATTATATTTTTGTACTCCGAGAAAAATAAATATATGAAGAAATGTCTCTTAGAAAAAAAATCGGTAATAACTTTATAAAAAAAGGGACCTCATTCTGTTCAGTTCAATAAACTCTAATAGCTATTGTCAGGCAGAAATATGCAGCATATGCTACGAGTAAAGGCAAGATTAATTGTCGGAAATAAGTGTACAGGGATAAGTGATGTGAAGGGTTGTAATTAATAACACAGAAAGGTTGTGGTTTTTTTCTTTATTTAAAGACCAGGTCCAATTCCAATATGAAATAAATGCAGAGCAAATGGGATGTTCTTAGATAATTTTTCCTATGGTGTCACAGACAAAATTACACGAATACAGTACAGGTCTTGTACAGAGGTTTACTTGAATGTGAGCAATTGTTTATCATTTCAACCACTTCCACTGAAAAGGTCAACAGCCAGCAGTTGAATTGCAATTGTACAGTACAGAGTACAATGTAAAGAAGAAAAGCAGAGGCGCTCCCTTGTGATGAATATCAAATATTAAAGTGAATAAAGGTGATAGGTAGTGAAATAATGAATAAAGTGTTATATATCCGTGAAATAAATAATTAAATGATACGCTGCCCGGCCGATGAGGATGCTCCTTTGATGACCGTGATCGGTTTCCTGACGAAGCAACCCGCTTGCGAAACGCGTTGGAGAAATGTCGTGCCCTTTTGGAGCCATCACAGCACAGTTTAAAAGAATCAGATTGGACCTTTACATTCTTTATAAAATGTCGTATTTTGGCTGGCTATGTTGGATTGCACCAAACAGGTTTAGAATGTTTAGTAATCAGTCACTTTATCGCACAACAGGGCTTAATCAAACAATGAAGGATATGCATGTTCTGTACTCAGGAACTAGGCAGATATCACTGTTTATATTCAACCGTTTGGAGCGGGGTTGATGACATTTAATAGATCCAGAGATGTCAAGTGGGAAGATGTTTCTCTGAAGTGGCAAACTTCAAAGTCATATCTTGCATCCACAAAAAACATATCCGAGAGCACAGTTATAGGACCTTATATCCATATAATTACAGAGTGATATTTGGTAAGATAATTCATGTTCAGTACCACACTTAGCTATGTTGGAAATATATATAAATATTTAGCAAAAATATATGTTTGGGATCATGTAAAACGTGGGAGGATATACTATAGTGTAGTGTTTATAAGTATCAGATACAGTATATGATTTCACAATATTATTTATTTATATGTAGCCCTGGTAAGAAATAGGGCTATAGGTCTATCCTCCTACTGGTATAAGCCCTGCTAAGGGCAGGCTGCCAGTAGTTACCATGGGTTGCCCCCACTTCAAGCCCTGCCCTGAGTGGTGGAAGTAGGCCACCTGACTCTGTGTCTAAGGCAAGAGACATAGGGGAGGGGCCTGCCAAAGTCATAAAGGGCAGTGCACAGTCTATTTAGTGAGTTCCAGTCCTGTGTGTCAGTGCTGAGTGAGAGAGTTCCTGTCAGTGTGACACAGTTGGAGGAGATCAGGCAGGCCCTGAGTAGAGCTGTTAGAGCTACGGCGGACCAATGCCTCTCACCCTGCCTAGGGGGTGAGGGAAGAGCTAGCCCCACCCTGAGCGCCCGCTGCTTGGTGTGGTGGCAGGGATACAGTGAACACCCACAGACCATCCTGAGGGTGTGCAGTCTGGAGCTGGGAGAGAAGACCCTGTACCTGAGACCAGCGTGTTGCTTGGATTGCTGTGTGCTGCTGTGAACAATAAAGAGAGCTGCTGCTACTTTTAACAAAGACTGAGACTGGAATCTCTCGTCCCTGAGTGGGAATTATCTGTAAGGGTTCCACCCCATATCCCTGGGCTTCACAGAGATGGAGGCGTTGCACCATTGAGATCAGATGAAGGCAAGAACCCCAGAAACCTGGTCCTGTACTCCCCCACACCATCGTGGGAGACTCAGGCACTCCTGTTGCCCACAGGTATGCACCACCTAGACATGTGTAGCCAGACCTTAGTACTCCCTAGGGGGTCCGATCTGCGACCGGGGGGGGGGGGTCTGAGGGTTACATATACAAATGTTTTACCAGGAAGTAATACATTGAGAGTTACCTCTCGTTTTCAAATATGTCCTGGGCGCAGAGTTATGATGACAATACATGGTTACGTTAAATGAACAGAGGTTATACATTAAATGTACAGACATTTCATGGACAGAGATAATATATGATTATGGGCATTGTAGGAGGTGTGCGCAGAGGGTAACACCGGAGATTTTTTTTTAGGAGAAATAAACATAGGCTTTATTAGCCAGCAGCTTTAAACAGAAAACAGCTTCATATCAGCAAACAAAGTTAGAGCAGAAAATAATAACCAGGCCTAACCCTATGTAGGGGACTGACGAACACTTCAACAGTCCCTATCTGAGGGTTGGAAGATTAGGCCTCTAACCAACCTTTGACACAGTCCAAAGAGAGGTACCTATAGGCAGGGTGCTCTCCACATCAGTCCAGGGTCTGGGTGGTGGTGTCTGTGGGGTGCTCCCTCTGGCAGGTTCCAGGGACCGATGCTGCCTGGAACAGACTCTCTACCCCTGGGATCTCTCTGGCAGCACAGACTCTCTCTGTGCTAGAGATCCTCTGCAGTCTGTGTAGCAGGCTTTAAAGCATGCTCGATGAGGGAGATGAAGACTGGTCAATTAACTCCTGCTGAAATTAACCAGCTCCCTGCTGGACTCGTCAGCAAAAGACAGGCTTTATTTTTTAAGCCTTTTAGACAGGGGAAAGGCCCTGTCACAGAAACGTATATACCCCACTAGAGAACCATAATTAGAACTGAGGAGACCACAGTAATTTCTAATATTCATAAAAAATATATATAGAGTCCACTAACTCTGCTACAGTCAGTACATCTATTATCTATACACATTATACACATACAGTCTTACACATTTAAACACTCATATGTTGACAAATTAAAACATTGCAACCCTGCACTAAGTGCCACAGTGCAACATTCATATTGAACTTCAGAATACACATTGATTTAACAGATTATATAAAACTTCTGCAGTGACCATGAGAACATATACAGTACTGTATTATTACTTTTTCAGGGAGGAACCTAGATCTATATCTATGTTGAACCCATTAGATATCAGGTTTTTCAGCATATAGATCCAATATGTTTCTTGTTTTGACATTTGTATTTGTTTGTCCCCTCCCCTCCAGCTCGGTTTGATTCTTTCAATTCCCATTTACTGCAAACCTTTTGGATCTTGTCCATGTTTTCATCCACTATGTTGTGCAAAACCCTTTTCTATGTTTCTTATATGTTCTGACACTCGTACCAATAAGTCTACTTCCAATCACTTCCAAGATTTTTATGTCGATACTCACTGGTTCACTGAAACAGATCCTGAACTTTGCCCAGCGGGGGGCACAAGTAGGATTTCCCAGTGGATACAATACAATGCACCGCATCCAAATTGGTTTATGATTTGCAGATTATGAAAAGCATTTGATTCTGTCTACACCTCCAGTGGTTTTGAAATCAATAAGAAGATAAAGTATTGAAGAAGCGTATATTGATGTTATAAGTGTAACCCTGTTTCCCCCACCCAATCTCACATAGGGTCTCCTAGGAGAAATGCTACTCCGGTTACATGGCTCTGTGTGGTGCATCCCTGCTGGTAACAGGGGGACCTGGGTCTCACGCATGGTGGTAAAGGGGAATAACAGGACAGGCTTCTGGGGTCTTGCCTGAATTGTACACACAGGTGCAGCGCCTCCATCTTGTGCAGCCCTCAGATGTATGGGTTGAAGTCTCTGCGAAAGAACTCTCATCCTCCTCCTCCCAATATACTTCAGTCTCAGGCCAGGAGGTATAGGTAAAAAGCACAGGATACTTTATTTGTTCTTCCTTTATCAGCAGCAGTCACAGATCACAGCAGTTGAAGGGTCTCCACCCTCAGGATGTCCCTGGATCCTACTCCCAGCCAAAGGGCACCGAGAGTGGTCCTTGCTCTTCCCCCACCCCCTTTAGGGTAGGAGGTATGGTTCACCCCCACTCCCCGTAGTGAGGGCCTCAAGCCTGCCAGAGCTCTGACAGCTTGGTACGGGTAACCTGTCCCTATCAAAGGTAGAGACCAACTGGCTAAATCAGGAAGTGCGATGCATTAAGTACAGCTCCAGTAAGCACCACCCCTGTGTCTCTAATTGGACACAAGGCCTGATGACACTACCTACACTGACTCACTGCACTGCATGTGTGGGGGAAACATATATTTAAAACCAGATACAGAACATAAAACACAGACAGAGCTCAGTTTTAGAACATCCAGTGAAACTCATACACGGTACAGTGCCTAAATATATATGTATAAATATCTATTAAGTAAAATGGTCTTTTAGTTTGACATTTTTGGCCAAAATTGTTGTAAGCCCCTGAGCCAACGGCACGGCAGACCACATTTCAGGGGTCCCTAACGCTAATATAAATTCTTAATAACCTGTGTAATAACAGGAAGAATGATTTATAGTAAATCTGTCAATATTAGTTGCAAAGTTCTAAGTCTGATTGAAGCTTTTATTAACCTGTACATTACCAGGAAAAGCACTCTGTATTAGAGTTGTCACAACCATACTGCAAGCAAGCCAGTTCCCCTGAGTGGAAGATGCTATGGAGTGAGCCCTTAACCATTTAAATGTGGGAGGGGGTGAGCTTCATTTAGGTAGGAGGTTGCCACCCTCCAAACAGCCAAGACTTGCTGAACAAGAATTGTAAAATATACTGGACACCTAACAAGCTCCTATTGAACCCCCAAAATAACCACAACATATATATAAGCATATGAGTGTCACAGAGGAGTGCTACTAAGCATGGCAATATATATTTAAAACCAGAGACAGAACATAAAACACAGACAGAGCTCAGTTTTAGAACATCCAGTGAAACTCATACACGGTACAGTGCATAAATATATATGTATAAATATCTATTAAGTAAAATGGTCTTTTAGTTTGACATTTTTGGCCAAAATTGTTGTAAGCACCTGAGCCAACGGCACGGCAGACCACATTTCAGGGGTCCCTAACGCTAATATAAATTCTTAATAACCTGTGTAATAACAGGAAGAATGATTTATAGTAAATCTGTCAATATTAGTTGCAAAGTATATATATTGCCATGCTCAGTAGCACTCCTCTGTGACACTCATATGCTTATATATATGTTGTGGTTATTTTGGGGGTTCAATATGAGCTTGTTAGGTGCCCTCCCACATTTAAATGGTTAAGGGCTCACTCCATAGCATCTTCCACTCAGGGGAACTGGCTTGCTTGCAGTATGGTTGTGACAACTCTAATACAGAGTGCTTTTCCTGGTAATGTACAGGTTAATAAAAGCTTCAATCAGACTTAGAACTTTGCAACTAATATTGACAGATTTACTATAAATCATTCTTCCTGCTTACATTGGCCTTTGTCTATGTATTGGCCTGTCCTGTTTTTATTTCATCCTGTGTGCTGTTTTGGACACTTGTGAGAGACTTTGTAAGACTGTTCAAACTTCCCTATTGAATCCACCACTGCTGCATCGTGGCACGCTGAGGGCACCCCAGCAAGCTGCGTTTTAACCTCTGTGCAGAGGATACACCTGCCGAGGTACAGGAGCAGCTTCATATCGGCCAGGAAGCAGGAGCGATTTCACCGAGCCCCAGTACCAGCTGCTGAACCTGGCTGCATGAAGGGAAATCCCCTTGGGAGTGAAAAGACTGACGTCCTGCCCCAGAATCAACTGAGCTGCAGCAGCAGAGGGAAGCAAGCACCTGAATCTACAGCTAACAGCTGCCGAGTGGTAAACAGTGTGATACACACTACATGCCTTTTACCAACTTTTTTCATGTACGCAGATATATTACCCCCTTTTTAATTCTATAATATATTGTTGAATTTGCTTCACTATTTGGCGTTGTGCGCTGTTTTCTTTTGTTTCCATTCTCTTAGTGTGTGTGGGGTGCTGAGCCACCCCTGCGTTTACAGCTGCAGACGCCATTATCCCCAACACGGTTATGTGGCACTTATTATTTAATGTATAATTATCTCACTGTGGGAGTTGTGGTTTAATTTTTTATAAATTTTTTATCACTAAATTGATGGTATAGTCACTGCACTGTATATATTTATACATTTAAACTTTATAGGTAGTTAGGTAGTAGCGCACAGTTTTGTTTTTTATATATATTTAGGCACTGTACCGTGTATGAGTTTCACTGGATGTTCTAAAACTGAGCTCTGTCTGTGTTTTTATGTTCTGTCTCTGGTTTTAAATATATATTGCCATGCTCAGTAGCACTCCTCTGTGACACTCATATGCTTATATATATGTTGTGGTTATTTTGGGGGTTCAATAGGAGCTTGTTGGGTGTCCAGTATGTGTGGGGAAAACCCATGATTGCTCCTGGAAAACCTGCCCTTACTAGGTATTACTGCCAGGAGGAGGGCAGACCTATAGCCCAAAACTACCCAGGGCTACATAAGGAACATTTACGAGAATGCCACACGAACCATTCGATTACATTAAGATACAAGCAAGATAAGGATCAGCAAGGGAGTGCAACAGTGAGACACCATGTCACAGGGGCTTTTTACAGTAACACTTCAAGAATTGTTCAGGGCATTAAATTGAGAAGAATCAACATCAATGGTGAATAGTTGAGTCACCTATGATTTGCAAATTACATTGTTATTTTTTGCCACAAGGACTTCTCCAACACGAAAGTAAGAAGGTGAGCATTCATATGAATCTCTCAGCAAGACCAAAGTAATATTCAACAAATCTGTCAACGCTACAGAGATCAAAATAAATGGAATTAAACTAGAAGAAGCTGGAGACTATGGAAGAGAAAATACAAAGCAGACCGGAGGTTAGTATAAAGATTGTATTGGCAGGCGTTAAAAGGTATATGAACACTTGCAATAAGGTACTTGATGGTTAGCAAGTCGCTGGTCGCTATTCACCGAACCAGCCGAGTGTCCAGGAGGGCTCAGCAACATGCAGCTCGGTGCCCCGTGCCCATGGATATATCCTGTGCTGCAAGTGGAAGGGTCCGGCACTTCCCGGTTCCGTCAGCGGCTTCTAGCTCCGACGTGATCAGCTTTGGTGTATCTTACTGTGTGAGCTGAATTAGACACCGAACAGGAACAGCTATGGCACAACGTGACCACTACGCATTTCGCACGGCTTGTGCTTCATCAGGGGGTCACGTTTGGGGTTTGGTGTCCATGTATACATACCCCACACACAGTGTGGATCAATTACAAATAATTAAAACGTTTAGCCAAAAACATGCAAATGCCATATTATTTATACATATATATTATTTATACATCTATAACACCCTTAACCCCCTTAGGGAGATCTGTAGTTACATGATGTTACTGTGGTGCTGTGTAGTTCACCTGTAGATTTCCAGGCGGTCTGAGTCTCTGCAACAGGACAGGCTTTCAGTATTGTTGGTGCAGCGCCTCCATCCTGCAGAGCTCTGCCAAGGGCAGGGGTATTCTCCACAGGAACCCTCCTAGTAACTCACACACCAGGCAGGGAAACAGTTCAACCATTTATTGGCAGACCAGCTCACATCTTCCATCTCATGCAAGAGAAGTACTCTCCACACTGCATTAGGCATATAATAATTCCCTCGCAGCTTGCATGATGATCACTCATTGACTAGGCCCCCAGGAGCTTGTGGCCCCTGGGCTAGTCTCGACCCCCCTAGCCCCTGATGGGGTAAGGTAGAAACAGGGCTAAGGAGAAGGCTAAACTGGAACACACTGAATTTGATAAGAAGCCATCTTTTATACCAGGGGAGGGTCCTACTGCTAAGCTCCGGTAAAATGGGCAGCACTACTAAAGTGAACCCAACCCCCCTGGCACATGCTCCAACGGTTTCCAGACTGCAACTGAGGGAACTCACATGCTGACCCATGTGTGAGGGATTTAACCCTAACACTGCCTGCTGCTTACCAGGACTCACAGTGCTAGGGCCAGGAAACACATAGCCGGGGGCACTGGGCTACACATCATTATAAAATACATTTAAATACATATGTTGTTATAGAAATGTCATATCATCCGTATATGGAAGACACTAAAAATTCATGAGTATTTACATTTTCGTATTATAATTTAATAAATGTAACAATGATGCTCATTATTGTTGGTCAATAGACAGTATCTTATACTATATTAGTGAAAGCACTGTATGTTTGCCTGCCTGGATGTCCGGTGTCCCTAGGGGAAATCTCATTGGTCCCTTGGGTCGCCCGCCCCCGCACACCTCTCATTGGCCTGAGGCGGAGTGACGGGCCACACACACACACACACACACACACAACACAGCAGCTCTATACACACACACACACACACACACACACACACACACACACACACACACAACACAGCAGCTCTATACACACACACACACACACACACACACACACACACACACAACACAGCAGCTCTATACACACACACACAACACAGCACCTCTATACACACACACACACATACAACACAGCAGCTCTATACACACACACACACACACACAACACAGCAGCTCTATACACACACACACACCCTCTGTCCGCCCCCCTCCCCCCCCCCTCACGTGCGCCGTCCTGCACTGGCTCCGGACGGGAAGCGCGGCCCTCCTACCCCAGCCGCTCCCTTACCTCCCCGGCGCTACCACCCGCTCAGGTAAGTCACTGCGCGTCCCGCCTCAGCCTCATGCCCACTGCGCGTCCCACCTCAGCCTCAGGCCCACTGCGCATCCCGCCTCAGCCTCAGGCCCACTGCGCATGCCGCCTCAGCCTCAGGCCCACTGCGCGTCCCGCCTCAGCCTCAGGCCCACTGCGCGTCCCGCCTCAGCCTCAGGCCCACACACACAGGGCGCTTCCTACCGCCGCTCAGCCAGACGCCACATCGAGCGGGCGCCGGGGGGGGGGGGAGCGCGAGTCTTAGGCCCACACAGGGCGCTTCCTGCAGCCGCCTGCACGCCTCACTCAGCAGGACGGCACATCGGGGGACCAAGCGGGCGCCGGGGGGGGGGGAGCGTTAGTCACAGGGAACGGGGGGGGGGGGGAGTCACGGGGAACGGGGGGGGGGAGTCACGGGGAACGGGGGGGAGTCACGGGGAACGGGGGGGGGGAGTCACGGGGAACCAGCATTGGGACGGACGCACGGAGGAGGGGGGGGGAAATGCCCATACATAAATTATGACAATACATATGCCCACTGCTCTCCACCCCCCCCCCACTCCCCTTCCCCCCCCCCACTCCCCTTTCCCCCCCCCCGCTCCCCTTTCTCCCCCCCCTGCTCCCCTTTCTCCCCCCCCACTCCCCTTTCTCCCCCCCCGCTCCCCTTTCTCCCCCCCCCGCTCCCCTTTCTCCCCCCCCCACTCCCCTTTCTCCCCCCCTTTCCCCCCCCTGCTCCCCTTTCTCCCCCGCTCCCCTTTCTCCCCCCCCCGCGCCCCTTTCTCCCCCCCCCCGCTCCCCTTTCTCCCCCCTCCCCCGCTCCCCTTTCTCCCCCCCTCCCCCGCTCCCCTTTCTCCCCCCCTCCCCCGCTCCCCTTTCTCCCCCCCCTCCCCCGCTCCCCTTTCTCCCCCCCTCCCCCGCTCCCCTTTCTCCCCCCCCCGCTCCCCTTTCTCCCCCCCCCCGCTCCCCTTTCTCCCCCCCGCTCCCCTTTCTCCCCCCCCAGCTCCCCTTTCTCCCCCCCCCCGCTCCCCTTTCTCCCCCCCCCCGCTCCCCTTTCTCACCCCCCCCCCCGCTCCCCTTTCTCCCCCCCGCTCCCCTTTCTCCCCCCCCCCCCCGCTCCCCTTTCTCCCCCCCCCCGCTCCCTTTTCTCCCCCCCCCCGCTCCCCTTTCTCCCCCCCCCCAAACCTTTACAACAAATACTCACCTATTGTTCCACGAGTTATAAATAATACTACCTATTACGCATTTACATCCCGGGCAACGCCGGGTCTCTCAGCTAGTGGTTTAATATATATGTATTGATTTTAAAACAGATTTGTTCATTTTCATTTTTAAAAAAAAGGGTATATAAAAAGAATTGAAAATAAAAAAAATGAATATGAATGCAGTAAGATGTGTGTGTACGAGTTGTCCTTACTCTGTTGTCATTCAACTAACAGGAGCTAAATATCTGTTATTCCTGAATCGCTTGGTCACTCTGCATAATACTCATTCTCAAGACAGGTGTCAGAAAGCTATTAACTTTATATGGACCTGTTGTATTTCAATGCATATATAATAGGCCCGTCAAACTCAGAACAGCTTGGGAGTCGATTCTTAAGGTCTGACCGCAAGACTCGGGCAGCACCAGAATGTTTTTTTAGAAACAGTTATTATAACCTAAGCGTACATGTTTTCTCTCTCTTTTCCCCATCCCTTCTCTCCCTCCACTCAACCCTTCTCTCTTTCTGTCACTCCCATCCCTTCTCTCTTTCTGTCACTCCCATCCCTTCTCTCCCTACCCCATCCCTTCTCTCTCTCCCCCATCCCTTCTCTCTCCCCCCCCCCCCCCATCCCTTCTCTCTCTCCCCCCCATCCCCTCTCTCTCTCTCCCCCATCCCTTCTCTCTCCCCCCATCCCTTCTCTCTCTCTCCCCCATCCCTTCTCTCTCCCCCATCCCTTTTCTCTCTCCCCATCCCTTCCCTCTCTGTTTCCCCATCCCTCTCTCTTTCCCATCCCTTTCCTCTCCCCCCATCCTCCCTCTCTTCCTCTCCCTCCCAATCCCTTCTCTCTCTCCCCAATCACTTCCTTGTCTCTCTCTCCCCAATCCCCTCTCCCAATCCCTTCTCTAATTTCTCACCCCCCCCCACCAATCCCTTCATCACTCTTGCTCTCTCTTCACCATACACACACACACACACAATACCCCCTCTCCAACAAAACACACATACAATTGTGAATCCTTAAATCAATTACTTAATATGGCAGACCTGCATAAGGTTTAAAAACTATTTACAAAATCACCAACAAATGATTGTCTAAGTGCTGATTGTCTACGTCAGCGGTGCGCACCTACCCTGGGTCTCTCTAGGAGGCCTAAGGAGGAGCACCATGCAGAAGGCCTGGTATGGGACTCAAGCCCTATCAGTGATACCTTCACTAGAGGAAGCAAGGAAAGATATGCACTGATGTAATATCCTGAACATGCAATAATTACCATGGAACTAGCTACCAGTGTGATTCACTGTCTTGGGCTAAAGAAAGGTGTCAGTCTGGGCCATCCTTTTATCCAGAGGATCCACGCTGACTGGAGGTGCTGCAAACAATGAACAACGGTACCCTGTGAACCTGTTCTGATGATTCTCCCCACACCACCGCGGAGCAACTCAGCCCTCCTGTTACCTCACAGGTACGCACCACAACACCACTAATAAGGAGTAGCAGACCTAATCTCACTTGGGGGTGTACAAGGGTTACATACTGTATACTGGTACATTGAACTTTTCTAGTGTACACTCCCTGACATGCCATTACGTTCAACAATTACCGGCAATACTTTAAACAAAAGGTCAATGACATTATTGCATAAAATAACTCGTAAACATTGCCTCCAAAATGTATGGGTGATTGTCACAGGCTCCTCTTTGGTTTTTGGATCTGCTGTGTCCTGAATGTGTCTTTACAGGAGTGCCCAAAAACCATCTCTATTGGGTTCATGTAAGGAGACCTGCAGGGGAAATCAGGAAAGTCAATCATTCTGCACACAGTACTTAACTTACAAATGGTACAGGTTTCTTGTGAGCAGCAATACACTGCGGGTTTGCAAAAGTTGAGATTATATTATTTACAAATGCTGTAGTTTATTTATCCACAGTATTTGAACTTTTTAACTTGTTTTTATATGAGAGTACAACAGTATTGTTTATATTCTTTAAAATGCAACATAATTGGACACTGAGAGAATAATAATAAAACTCACTCCGGGGGCGTGCAAGTCCAATTAATTCGGTTCTCCTGCATGAATGCACCAGATGCGCTGTGCTTGGGGTCATTGTCCTGGAATAAACGGTGACAAGAGGCCAAGCTTGCAAAAATGTATGGAGCTAATGTCTGGCTCAATATTACTTCTTGGAAGTACAGTTTGCCCAGTATTCTTGCCACAAAGACAAATACTAAATATAAAATCGCATTGCAATGGTTGTATTTACTATGGTACAGCACCACAGTGTCTACTGTGTGGTAAGACAGTAAATTATAGTGTACCTTCAAATACTACAACTGGGTCAGGTCCACCTTGTGAAAGGACGCCCCAAACATGCACCTTGATGGGATGCTTTGGCCTAGGCTTTATAAGCCTAATATGTTATTCTTTATAAGCCTTTAATAAGGGACGGTGGCTTCTGTTCCTGAATGACATTGAGGAGAACCTCGCTGGAGCCACTGGGGTTTCATCTGTGAAGATGACATCTTCAAACTTTGCACCACTGTCCATCCAAGCACAAGCTTGATCAGCTCTCTTCTGTTTGTTGATATCCCTGATCATGGGGTGAGCTCTGAAATAAAAAAAGGGGAAAATACTCCTTAACAACAGGAAAAGTCTAACATACAAAGCCCCCATGCCTCATATTCACATGGTACATTTTTATTCTGTGAATCTTCCTGTAAGGACGTTCACTCATACCAAGTCATCTTTTAAAGGGGTTGACACCAAACCCTCCCAAAACTGATCTCGTCTTGTGCACAGAGCATACATACTGTCAGACAAAGCACGGCTGACCTTTTCGCACCACTTGTGGGCAGTAATCCTGCACAGTACGTGAGAAGTTCACAGGTTTTCGCTTTTGGACTGTTATTGTGTAAAGTTATGTTTGACTGTGAGATAAAAAAAAAAACATACTACAGTATATTAGTGTGAAATCCTAACAGTGTTAAAGATGATACCTGTAAGTGGAGAAATTCAGAGATTAAGGTTTTAGCTTTTCGACAGTTACTGTGTAAAGGACGGGGAAGTAATCCTTCACTGTGCTGTCTGGGAAACACAATACAGTGATGTTCAATCCTGACAGGCTTAATGGTACATATAAGTGGATAGGGCTGTCTATATACTGGTACTGTGCGTTTGGACCCATCCTGTGTAGCACTGTGGATAATACTGGACACATGTTACATAAAGCTTGGCCCCCTGCAGACGCACTTACCAGAATTCCCTCCTACTGTCTCTGTACGTTCTACCTACCAATTAGACTGCAAGCTCCTCGGGGAAGGGACTCCTCTTCCTTAATGTTATGTTTATGCCTGTAGCACTTATTCTCATGACCTGTTATTTATATTATCTGTTATTTATTTGATTACCACGTGTATTACTACTGTGAAGTGCTATGTACATTAATGGCGCTATATAAATAAAGACATACAATACAATACAATCCCAAACTCAGCTCACTTTGTAACCAAGCCCCCTGCTAACAGTTCTTTTGTTTATTTTCAAGCTCTGTTTCTTAGTCACAAAATAACTATCTTTCTCCCCACAGACACCACCACCCAGACAGGGGCCTCCGTAGGTGCAGGGCCCAAGGTGGCCGCCTTACTCACCTTGCCCTAAGACCGTCCCTGCCAGTATCCACTGACACTACTGCCTGACTCTTGTTTAGTCATTGCATTGCTTTGACCTCTGGTTTGGAGCAGTTATATCCCCACATCACCCACCTTGCACCAGGAACTGGCCTGTGAGAGTATCACAGAGGCCCCTCCAGAGGTACTGGACATGAGGAAGACAACTTTCTGGCAGCCTCCTGTGACAATGATGTAGACACTCCAATGCAGGTCTTTCCCCAGCACTGCTGCAAAGTAAAAATAAAACATCTAGAACAGGAACTATCACATTTACAAAACAATGTGTCAAGTGCCTTCAGTGAACTAACACGAAATGGGACCACCAAATTGGGGGATACATCACATGGCTGCAGCCCACTGTTATTTGATGAGTTTAACCCCATGACACCTACACTTCCACCTGGAAACCTTGACAGTACGTGTAATGCTACAGTTGGAGAACCCATGGACCACTGCACTCCATAGGTTACCAGAGGTGAAAATAGCTCTGCTCGGTAAGTCAGAACCGTCCGGTCCCCGGGAGAAGCTTTGGAAGATATTCCCTTGGCTGTACTTTCAAACATCCAAATAAATTTGTGAAATACAAAACTAACTAAAAAACTCTCTACCAGCGCTTGATCCAAGTGATAGACTAATTGGTGTGATAACAACAATTGTGTGATTACAATGTGATTACATATGCAGCCAAGGGGGCAATAAACAATGGATTGTTCAAATCCAATACCATACAGATACAAATACAAAAAATGTCCCCGGTGCAAAGTGTGGTGATGATAATTACAGTACCATATCGAAAGACAGTCCTGTTGTCCGACCACAACTGTTATGAAGAAAAGTGACCCATTTCCATTTTTTGCAACCCAGTACAGTGGTCTGGCCCCCACTATAACCAAGGTTCTTACTAAACATTGGGGCATACTACAGAGGGACCCTGTTCTCAAAGAGATTGTCCCAGAAAAACCTCAGATAGTTTATAGAAGGGCAAAAAACCTAAAGTCCCGGCTATCACCAAGTTGTCCCTTTGATGGTCTTCGAGACCGCCATGTTACATGGCTAAGTAACCTTAAAGGATACTACACATGCTCCAAATGTATTGGATGCAAAAATAGTGTTAAGGGCAAATCATTTAAATCAAACAAAACAGGAGTGGTCTACGATATAGAAACATTTATTAACTGTAAGACGGATTATTGTGTTTACTTACTGCAATGCCCATGTGGGCTACAATACATAGGGCGCACAGGGAGACCTCTCAAGAGGCAATTTGCCGAGCATATATACAACATCAAGAGAGGCCTCGAGACGCATAGCGTCTCTAATCATTTCAAGCTAGTGCATAATCAGATTCCTGATGGCCTTATATGTATGGGTATTGAACATCTAAAACCAAATTGGCGCGGGGGAGACAGGCTGGGCATGTTGTCCAAAAGAGAAAGTTATTGGATATATGTCCTGAAAACCTTGTCCCCATTGGGTCTAAATATTGATTTCGATCTGGCATCCTTTTTGAAAGACCCTTAGAATCTGCTTGTTTCATCTTTCTTCAATGTAGTTATCGTTTTCTATTGAATTTGTAAATATGATCAATGTTAAACATTAGGTTTATGTAATCAACTATAGGACAAGTGTTTATTTTATTAATTTAATGTTTTAACATGTTTTAAGTCATTTTATATTTTTTGATATTTTAAAAGGGTAGTAGTGAGGACTGGTTTGACCCTAACAGCACAGTATATCAAGTCAGCTGTTTCTGGTCCTGCAATTACTCAGTTAAGTGACGAAGATGATCGCCGCCCATTTGTGGGCAGATACAAGTTTTAGTGCATGTACTTAAGGCACCAGTGTACTGGACTCCTTCATCTCCTGAGGAAGTGACGTAGCGTCACGAAATGCGTAGAGAGGAGGAGCCTAGTACAGTGCACGTTGTAAGCTGTCACCTGCGTTGCATCTCGTGGTGTGGGGAGAACTTCGGGCGCTGCGCCGCTGACGTCATCGGTTGGCACGCGACGTCGTGAACAACACACCATCGAGTGGACACAGGCTGCGGACGGCATTCTTGAGCGGCATGTTTGCCCTCGCAAAATGTGAGTGTAACATCGCTGCTTTTTAACATTGTTAAATAAAATTTGCGGAGTACACTAGGCTGTCTTTCAACTTTCTCCAACCACGGTTGTTGCGGTGTATGCTGCTACTGGGACGACGCAGACCGAGTTGAAGAGAGCCACCTTAGGAACCACGAGGGGCCCGTGGAGATCAAGGTGGAGGAAGAGAACCAAAGAACAGATTCTCTCCCCCGAATGAACAAGAAAATATCCTGTAAGTAGGGATTTTCCTCTTCAGGTTGGGGCAATTGAGTCTGTATACTGCGCAATGGTGTGTTTTCTTTATCTGTTATTGCAGACAACATAAGGGAACACGCCTAGAGGAAAATCTACCTCACATTGTTGATGAATCATTCTACTACCAGGACTGACTTTTCAAACAGGACTGTCTTTCGATATGGTACTGTAATTATCATCACCACACTTTGCGCCGGGGACATTTTTTGTATTTGTATCCAAATAAATCGGTTTCAGCAGCACAGCCAAGTGGAGGCACATCGGTTTGACCAGCTGCTTTTCCAGCAACATGTTCCTACGAGCTGTACAAGACCTGGACTCACAATGTAAACTATGAAGGTGAATGAGAGAGAGAGAGAGATCTCTACCACTGAATTTAAGGTGAGAGACCATTTCTGCCCCACACAAACAGTACAAATTCTCCAGGAAGTCTCCAAAAAAATGAAAGGCACATTGAATGGCCCACTAAGAATGCCACTCGCTGCAGGCTGGAGCTGAAAATGTTACCTACGTAACGTGCTGAGTTGTACTTACCATTGTACATTATACTTGAAGTTCTCGTTATTAGTGTTATTTGTTAAAAAACGGAAATGTTTGACATTAAAATGTATCTATTTATCTGTTAAAGTATCTATTATACAATATGATGTTTCTAATTCGTATAATAATATAACTGTTCAATATACATGTATTTTCTTTTTATAACTTTGGTAAAGGAGAGGGATCATTAGGTCACATAATAATAACATGAAGGGATTGCATAATGTGGCAGTTCTTATTGCAATCACTAAGTACTAATTAAAAGAGTATGTAAAAGCATCTCTTTGTGTAAGAGGGCACAAAGACAAAGGAGGCGTCGTTCTCCCACTAATTAAATGGGAGAAAAGCAAAGAAACCCCACTGAAGCACTAAATAATTACATGACACGAACACTCACTGCCGTGAAAAATTTAATCATGAGCAACATAAAAGGGTCAAGTATTACATTTAAAATATATATAGTACATCATTCTGTTTATAAACCATTTATACATACTGTAAAAACAGCATAGATGAATATACTGTATATGTGCACAGTGTATATTTATTGATACTGTATATTTATGCATTGCATACAATATGTATATATTACATACAGCGAGTATACTGTATGCAGAGTCCTCTTTGCTGTAGACAGAAGCAGGACAGTATATACTATTAGTGAGAAATTGGTACGGTATGATATTGTAAAAAAACTGCTGGAGTTGGTAAAGGGGTCTAATTGTTCAGGCTATTGAGTTTTCTGTTATGCTCATGCTCTACTTGTCCTGCTTGAATAGAGTATGAACAAAACCAACGCATTTTGCAATGACGGAAACAGTACAAGTGTGTTTAAAATGTTTGAACATGCGCACTCCTGCTCAGGGCCGGCGCAAGGGTTTCATGCGCCCTAGTCAAAACTTAAAATTTGCAGCCCAAAAATAAAATAAACAGTGGCGTAGCTATCAGGGCTGCAGGGGGTGCGACCGCATCCCAGCGGGACGAAAAATAAAAATAATAGGACGCCAAAATACCGGACAAAAAAAAAGAAAAATAATTTTAAAAAAAAGATAAATAAATAAAAAATAATAAGAGGAAGAGGTGAGTAGAGGATCTATACATAGCAGTCAATCTCTCTCGTGAAAATGTTCTTTATTTCGAAACATACTGTATTCCCAATTCCCAAATATTATTTTTTTCTTTTAAATCTTCTAATGGATCCATAAAAATATTTTCTTTGGAACAATTCCTTCTTATTGCAAATTGAGTGTAAGGAATATTGGCAAGCCTATTAGGATGATGGCAACTGTTTAAAAAAAAAAAGATAATTGTTAATATCCACGTGACAGGGCCTTTCCCCTGTCTAAAAGGCTTAAAAAATAAAGCCTGTCTTTTCTGATGAGTCCAGCAGGGAGCTAGTTAATTTCAGCAGTAGTTAATTGACCAGTCTCCATCTGGCTCATCAAGCATGCTTAAAAGCCTGCTACACAGACTGCAGAGGATCTCTAGCACAGAGAGAGTCTGTGCTGCCAGAGAGATCCCAGGGGTAGAGTGTCTGTTCCAGGCAGCATCGGTCCCTGGAACCTGCCAGAGGGAGCACCCCACAGACACCCTCACCCAGACCCTGGACTGACCTGGAGAGCACCCTGCCTACAGGTACCTCTCTTTGGACTGTGTCAAAGGTTGGTTAAAGGCCTAGCCTTCCAACCCTCAGATAGGGACTGCTGAAATGTTACTCAGTCCCCTACATGGGGTTAGGCCTGGTTATTATTTTCTGCTCTAACTTTGTTTGCCGATATGAAGCCGTTTTCTGTTTAAAGCTGCTGGCTAATAAAGCCTATGTTTTTTTCTCCCTAAAATCGTCTCTGGTGTTTAACTCTCTGCACACATCTCCTACAATCCCCTTCGTTGAAAAATGTTTTACTATTCCGGTTGCCGTCCCTAAGTATATAGGGTAAGAACCAGGACATATATTTTCTCCTGATTACACATTTGAAGTGAAATTAAGATCATGATTATTTGACCGTTAAACAAAATCTTGCAAATCCATTTAATTCCCCTTCCAAATAAAAATAATATCTTCTATACTGTATGTCTTCCCCAAAAGGATCAGACTGTATGTTTCCAAATGTGATCTTCCTCCCATATGCCTATAAAAACGAAAATAAATGTCGAGTTAAAATGAACTCTATGCCTTCTGCTAAATGATCCAATAAATACTGTAGATCACTGCTACCAGTTCACTTGTGTCCTTAGTAGAGTTGCCTATTTAATGATGCATGGAGCTTAATTAAGCATTGAAACGTTGATAGTGTAGCTTTTATTTTTTTTGGTTGTACTAGATGTTAAACAGCTTGCCTCATATAATGGTCAATTAATCAGAAAGCTAATTGGTAACGATGTCCCCTTTTACCGACTGGTTCAGTGGCAGGAAGTTCCGGAATCTACCTTGAAAGAGGGAAAATGCTTTAAATTGCTCCAAGATCTGAGTGGCCTGTGGTGTATCAGAGGACCCAACGGTTATGAGAATGTAATCGCCTGTGACTCTATCTGTCTTTTTCTCCTGTGACAGCCTCTCTGTCCGGTGTTTTCTTTGACCCTGCTCCAGCAACTGAGCACTGTGGTTAGGTGTGCCCCGAGAAAGAAAAAGGTTGAAAAATACAGTTGTAGATAATAAAATGGCTGCAGTGGGTGTTTCCTTCTGGAAGGACGCACTCTTCCATGTTTTTGCTTCTGTTACCATTATATCCTTAGCTTTTTTTTTACCTTTAGTGATCAATACTGTGTGTGCAGACGTTCAGAGGATTTAACCTTCAGAAAGTTTTTGTATGTGCCTAGACATCAAAATGTAATTGAGTAGCAGGCTACATTGTCATCATAATGCTTGAAAAGTTACATAGCTGTCTCTATGGTATAACTTCAGCAGTAACCTTTTCTCTTAATAAGTTACAAATAACACAAATGAACCCTACACTAAACAGTCCTTCTGGCTCCCTGCGCTGTCTTAGAAAACCACTCACAGATACTGTACCAGCCATGGGGATATTGACATTTTTTCTCTCCTGGCATTGTTATTATTAGACTATGAGAATAACAAAGCAGAGAGAGGAAACATGATTACCCCTGAAAGAAGTAAAAATTCCTTGTTAATTTTCATATTTAAACCAAAATATATTAAAAAAAACACTCATAAAATCTAAACAAACTCACAATCATTACTCATAGGTCCAACGTGTATGAGCACAGCCCATGATCATTATCAACATGTTTTTGTCTAATTCATTGTAATGTGGTTTTACATCTATAGCAGGGTCACCCCCGACTACTAATCTGCCCTTCTAGTAGCAATAAGCCCTGGTACAACAGGCTTGCCAGTAGTCATCATGGGGTTTTCCCCTTCGCCTTTGGTGCTGCACTTGAGTGACAGCAGGGGGTGGCACATCCTGTTGTAGCTTTGACAACGGGGCGCCCACCTCCTGGCTGTACTTAAGGGCAGGACCGTCCTAAATTTAGGGGTTGTTCCTTCCCTCTGAGGAAGGCAGGTCACATGACTGGGAGCCTGAGATTGGGGCCTACCCATGTGCTCTTCCCTGCGGGGAGGAGTGAGTGTGATTATACCTCTGCATCCGCTAGGGAGGTGGGGAAGAGTTAGGACGGCTGCGGGTGCCCTTGGCCTGTAGTGCCGGTCCAGGGTCCATCTCCAGTGAGAGCTGATCTAAGGAGACTGTATCCGGCAGACAACTGCTGGTTGCTGCAAAGTGTGTAGTAATAAACTGTTCCTGTTTGCAATATACCTCCGGCCTGGTGTGTGATCTTACTGGGGGAGAGGTACAAGTTCTACTGTGGGAGATCATCTCCACATTCCTGGAGCCTACGGCAGATGGAGGCGCTGCTAAGTATTATGTGGGGTATGGACCCCAGAAGCCTGTTCCTGTGTCCCAAAGTCATCGCGGACAACTCAGCCCTCTGGTTACCAGCAGGTATGCACCACACACCCTGCAATGACCCTGCCATTTGGGGGTGGGGGGGAACACTGTTACACATCCATAATATTCAAGTTCACTCTAACTAAATTGATGAAGTACTTCACATGTACAGTAAAGCAACAGCACACATCAATCTTTCTTTTGTTCTTTCTGTTAGTTAGCAAGTTAGTTAGTTAGTTAGTCAACTTTCACACTTATTAATTGGTTTAGGATGTAATTCACAATACTCAATTTTTAAAAACATATATTATTTTTTATTGTCACGTTTTAGTTACAGTTCTGACGTTGATTCTTAACACTCCGGTGACCTCGGGATTCCAAGCAAAATGTTGCCCGAGGCTCGAATCTCTGTTCTATTCCAGAGGCGAAATCGAGGCAAAACCTTACAATATTTAATCCCACTATCTCATAAAGCTGCCTCTCCCTTCCACTGCCGCCATTTTTCTTTTTTCTTTCCTTTTGATATCAGAATATCTTCTGTTGCAGTTCTGCAATGCACATACATTAACAGCGGCGGTAGCGGCGCAATTTCATTATTTTCTTCATCTTCTCCCTCGTCGGTCGGCTCCACGCTCACTGCCTTGCGCGCGCGGCACCATTATAGAAAGGCTGACAAACCTCAGCCAACTAAAACGCGTAGCAAGCGCGCCCGCACTATAGAACCAGTCCTAGGATTATCACAGCAGCTCCCTGCTTTGAATGGGAACCCCCTGCTGTGATAATCACTAGCTAAGCTTTCCTCAGGCTCCTTGCATCAGCGCTGTCCCATCCCAGTCTGAAACTGCAACCAGCAAAGTCTTCTGGGATTTGTAGTCAGCTCAGTGATGCCAGTGCAGATCTAGCCATATAAGGGCACTCTGATATCAGTGACCTGTTGCAAGGGTTCTTGTACGCGCATTCTATACACTTTGTATTGCCACAATATATGTACTTATTTACCCTATGAGAGTCGTGCGCTTTATTTTTTTCTCTTTTACATGCTTCCTTGTGTGATGTTGAGCCACCCACTCTAACAGGCTGCAGACTCTACAAATGAGTAAAGGTTTTTGTATGTATATTTAATATATATATCCCTAATTCACTGTATGGAATACGATTGTGTGTTCCTTTAAACCACTCAGTGCACTTTAATTATATGTAGCAGTGTTTCACTCCCCTCCCCCCTAGTGAGAGATTACACAGCCAATGCTACCTAGTGTGTGGTGCGATACCTGTTAGGGTCAGGAGAGCTGAGCTGCGGTAGTGTGGAGATCAGGACAGGCTTAGGTTCTTCCTCTTGTTCTTCTCATGGTGCTTAGTGCCTCCAGCAGTAGTGGGCTCCAGGAGATTCGGAGGTCAGCCCCCACTATTGAACTCTTTCCCCCTCAGCCCAAGGACTGATACTCAGACTGAGGTATATTAGAACAGGATTTTATTGGCTGGTACTCACTGCAGTTCTTCCTCACAGTGGTGCATGGTCTCAGTGGTTCCATTCCGCTGGATGGTGCTTTGCCCTGATAGTATAGGGCCTTAGGCTGAATCTGATGTTCCCCCAACCAAAGGCTCGGGGTGAGCACGCTCATCCTGCCGTAGGAGAGACTCGCAGCTCTCTGCTTCGTCTCTCGTCAAGAGCTCAAGCAGGACTCTATAAGTTTTGGCTCTACTTCTTCCTCAGGAAGCAGGGATGGGCTCATGGTCTGTACCTATCCCTGATAGGCTTACATAGGCCATGAGTCATCACAGCACTCCTGTCAAAAGAGGAGCACAAGGGGGGTCAAAATCCCACAGATTTAACCTGTTACTGCCTGCAGCTAACAGGACTTACCTAACAGGGATAACAGGGGGAAAGAAAGGCATAATGGAACATACCCTGTTACATATATTATTCCTTATTGGTTTGATATATATCATAAGATGTATTATTATAATACTTTAATCACTTTTTATCACAATTAGTGCACAGTTTCTTTTGTTTTTCTTTACAGAAATTATTAGGGTTAAGGGTGAACTTAATCTACATTGAACTTAATCTAATAAACATTATTAGGCAGAAATTATTAGGGTTAGGGGTGAACTTAATCTAACGTTATCAAATAAGGCTGAACAAGCCATGCAATGGACCTCCCAACAATGTTATTAATGGGGTAATAAGGTTCACACTATGCTGGCTAGAAAGCTACGGAACACATTCTCCTTATACAACTTTTATGCAATACGGCTTGCCAATGGAACCCTGACACATGACCCCACTGAAATAATCGCCTAATTTAAAAGCTTCTACCAAACCCAATATGACAGCATGAAAGTCAACCCACTAAATGTTACTCAGATGACTCTAGAGTCCTTTCTTAGTACATGTCAGATCCCTTCACTGAACTCCAAGCCACTAACAAAATGTAGTGTAACAATCTCCGGGGAGGAAATAGCACTCACTATTAAAGGCCTCAAGAACCTGAAGAACCCAGGCCCGAATGGTCTGTCTGATGCATATTATAAAAACTTTGCAGGTGCTCTAGCTCCGCACCTTATCAACTTTTTCAACAAACTCCTAGAAGGTGAACAGTTTCCTAAACACATAGCCTCGACTAATATTGTGCTAATCCTAGTCCGATCTCACTCATCGACACGGATATTAAGCGTTATGCTAAGATCCTAGCCAACCGACTGAATGAATTTATGCAGCTCCTTGTTCACCATGACCAGGTTGGATTCCTTCCCTCCAGGCATGCCACAAACAATTTGAGAAAGATAGTGGATCTCATCCACATAACTCGTATGTCGGGGACTCCCTCTAGGTCACTCTACCATGATGTTGAAAAGGCATTCGACAGGCTTAATTGGAACTACTTGTTTACCGTCATAAAGCATATGGGTTTTTCTGGTAACTTTTTTCAGGGAGTGCAGGGTTTGTATAAATTACCGACTGCCAGGATCAAAGTGTCCAGGCTTCTTTCAGAAAAGATACAGATAGCAAATGGCACACGGCAGGGATGTCCTTTCCCCCCCTTCCCCCCCCCCCCCCCTCCTATATGCCTTTTCCATTGAACCACTTGCAGCTCTAATTAGAGCAAACTCTGATATTTCCGGTATCCCGGTAGGGCAAAAAGAAAATCTAACTTTTCACAGACAATGCTATTAAGCTTAACCAAACCACTGACGTCACTTCCCAATTTATTCCAGACACTAGATAACTTGGAATCAGTTTTGGGATTCAAAATAAATCAAAATAAGGCCTGGATACATCAGGCTGCGATAAGCAAAACATGCCACCCAAATAAATGTATTTCTTTTATAGTGCAATACTGTACATCAATGTTTCCTCACCAAAAATACGGGTTTTTTTAGCAGATGTATCCATTGCTACTGTTTGCAGATTTGCTCCTGACACAATTGCCAGTACTGCCAAGAGCGGCAAAGTGGAAGGGACACGTCTGACAGCCCAAGAATAGGAAATGGGATTAATTACTTTAGCTCGGAACCTGACCCTGTTCTATTATGCCAAGTGCCCTGTTTATTTATTTTAAATGTTAGTGCATTACACATTTTGGGAGCATTAAAAGTTGTATAGACTTTATTACACTATGATTACACTATCCATTTTTTTTTTTTGCCCTTTCTTGTTTCCCTCTGAATAATTGCCTTATTTAAACTATTGTATTTAAAATTGCGTTATAAATGTTTTGAAAACTTAATAAAAATGTATTAAAAAAAAAAAAGAAATGTGACCTGAAAGTAAAATAGTAAATGCTGTAACAGAAGTAATATCCATCGTAATTCCCTGGACATATCTTAAACTGCGTTCATAGAAGCTTTTTTAATAATAGTTTAAAAGATTTAGCTTTCAAGCGGTGGTAAGGTACAGTACATGTGTGCTAAAAATGAATCCCCACAGAGACATGAAAGAGAAAGAGATTTCTCACAGGGAAGGTAAATGTAAGAAACTGAGCTTTGTAAGTTCACATACCTGTACAAAAAGTTTGACTTCAAGATTTTCACTGCTACAAAGTCCATTAGGGGAATGGCTGAGATCACACTGTGCTCTGCAGGAAGTGCAGCAGAAGGAAGTGGTGCATGAGGACGGTCACCAGTGGTGCCATAAGAAATGTGGTATGGGGATTACTTTTGAAACAACCATTACCTTACTATCGCATGTATTTAGTAATTTATTTATTTGCTATACTTTCTTTTTTATTCAATTACATTTTTTTTTAAAATGTATAACAATATAGCATAATCAGAATTTGATAAATGTTACATATGACATTGGAAGGTGACTGTTAATTGCAAATAATACAAAAATATTCTGTCTTGATTCAGCTTTATTGTCAGTCTGTGTCCCACATTGTGAGCATAGACTAAGGGAAAAGGGGAAGGGCACCCTGATGTCATCTAAGACGGGTGCAAAAATCTCATGGAGGACTAGTATTGAGAACTGCCATACACATACAGCCCACATCTACCAAACAATCATGGAGACGCATTAGCATCCCACTTGTGGATTATCCTGTATGGATTTGGCCATCAGGAAGGAGATTAGGGTTCTGACCTGTCATTTATGTACAACAGAACTTAAAGGAAAGGTTTCTGGGTCTCCTCCTCTTCTCTCTTACTACTCAAGTAGACAGGAGTGAGCAGCAGGAGGCAACCCCGGTCCTTCTTCTGCCACTCTCTGTTGCTGGGCTGCTCCATCGTTCTCCTCTTTGTGATCTCCTCAGGAAAGAAGAGGAGGAAAGTAGGGGTTTCATTAAAATGTTTGATAGGGGTATTAAGGGGTGCTTTAAACCCTGGGTGGGAGGAACCACTAACCTCCAAAACAGCTGAGACCAGCTGAATAAAGTT
This sequence comes from Ascaphus truei, assembly GCF_040206685.1. NCBI lineage: Eukaryota > Metazoa > Chordata > Amphibia > Anura > Ascaphidae > Ascaphus > Ascaphus truei. Next base: position 29,485,988 of record NC_134486.1, read on the forward strand.
AACAAACAAACACAGATACCCAGCAAGCTCTCAGAACCCCCCCCCAAATTACCACAATATATATATATATGTATATAAGTGTCAAAAGGAGGGTTTAAAGCTCGCCCCTCCCCACTGTCCAGGTAAGCAGGTTTTCTTTTCATGCAGCTGGTTGCAACAGGTTCAATACCAGGACCATCCTTCCTCTAATTATAGAGGTAAATAAGGATTTTAATCAGTTAGTGTTTAGGACCTGCGATATTATGGTCATGCCTTCATGTGGCTCGCAGGCTTATATGCTTTGGCCAAAGGGTTAACCAAATTAACCTTTTTCAAGAGATATGTAGGTATGTCACTGTGTATTTTTGTCACACTGGATGTTGCTCTGGACTTCTTTGTTTCTTGTTTTATACAATTAGCCGCGCCAAGCAGCACTCTTTTTGACACATATACATACATATATATATTGTGGCAATTTGGGGGGGTTCTGAGAGCTTGCTGGGTATCTGTGTGTCTGTTAACTTTGTCCAGCTGGTCTCAGCTGTTTTGGAGGTTAGTGGCTCCTCCCACCCAGGGTTTAAAGCTCACCCTCCCCACTTTCCAAGTAAGCAGGTTTTCTTTTCATGCAGCTGGTTCTGACAGGTTCAATACCAGGACCATCCTTCCTCTAATTATAGAGGTAAATAAGGATTTTAATCAGTTAGTGTTAGGACGATATTATGGTCATGCCTTGATGTGGCTCGCAGGCTTATACGCTTTGTCCAAAGGGTTAACTAAATGACCCCTTTTTCAAGAGATATATAGGAATTTCACTGTGTATTTTTGTCACATTGGATGTTGCTCTGGACTTCTTAGTTCCGAGCTGTGTATTAACCCTGGTCCCGTATGCAGGACACGTGCTCACAGGTGTGCCGTACGTGACAACTTATAAAGGTAAAATAGTGAAATGGAAAATCTGATCCCAATGAAAACAAACATCAGTAAGCAGCAGGGCCACACACTTCATGTCATGCAAAATGTAAATACCATTTTAATTCAATGCAGAAGAAAAAGTCGGCAAAAATGGGCAAGAGAAATATGGGACAGTGAGTCACTTATCAAAGGATTTTATTCTATTTTTAAGAAGTATAAAGCACTATAATGACAAAATAATATTGCTCATTGTAAATAACTGTTTTTTTTATAATATAAATCTGGATCTAAATATATTTCCTAATAGTAACCGCAGGAAAACCTTAATAAATGGCTAGTCAATGTTCCTGTGGTGCATTCCCTCTGGGGACCCCTGCTTCTGGAGATACCTCAATATGGGGATGCCGGTAGCTGCTCCGCTTGCAGGGTTCATGTAATGGCGGAGTTTCACCGCTCCTGTGCCCTGCGGACCAATAGGAAGCCGTGACATCATCAGGTTCGACTTCCTGTTGGTCCGCGTGACGTGGAAGCTTTAAACTTTGCAGAGATACTGGAACCCCCTAAGGAGGTCTGTATCTCAGGAAGAAGGGGGACCCCAGAGCTGACATGAATGGGGTCCAGCTCTGGAGACCCCATGCTTCAAAACTAAGTCATAAAAAAAAATCATGAATTGTATCATGGAACACGAATCACATTTATGCCTGACCCCTTTCTGCTTGTCAGCTCCTTAAGTTCAGCTGCATGCACTTGTTCCACACACACACACACACCGTGCCTGTGTGATGTATCAATATGTTGCCCTTTCTGCCTGTGAGCAGGAAGCCGGTGAGTTGCTATAGCATCCTCAGCCTTTCTTTCAGAATGGGCTAGTCTGCTCTCCCCCTCTGCCTTGCTCACAGATGGTCTGTCCCCAGACTATTCCTGCTACCCAGATTCCCTCACACTTCCTTTTACTTCCAACATTGACTGAGTATGTTCTGTTACCTCTCTACTGGCAAGGCCTTATCCTTTTCACCTTTCTCTACTATCAAGCACATTCACCATAGAGACATTCTCTCACAACACCATCACCCACAAGTGCCTTTATGTATCTATGCTTTCCCCAATAAAGTGAAGAAAGACAAAGAACTTGTTGTGCTTGTAACAGGAATAAGTTGAAGCTATCTGGGCTATTCATACCACACGTGACTCTGGCCTCAGAATAAATTGCATTAAAGTATGTTTAGAAAAACATACAATATACTTAGTTTTACTGTGGAGTGTAAATAAAAGCTTATTTTTCCTGAAAGTGAGGGGCATTGTTAAGTTCAATGGAGATTGTTAAGTTCAATGGAGAATACTTGAAGTGCTGTGATATTCAGCACACGGCTTTGTCATTTTTACAATGTGTTGAATGTGGCTTCCAGTTTATTGAGCTCCCAGAGGAAATTGTGCCAAGCCATGCTGCTTCCTCCTATTAACAAACACATATCTGGAGTTTATGCTCCGCTGCATTAAGTGGAATTACGCATTGTGTGTAACTATCAAACCACGGCAGCCAAGTTTAACCCATGACAGCACGATAATAGTGTAAATATATCATGTAAGAAGGCCCGGTACCCTACCTTACTAGTGACAGGTATAGTGGTCCTAGCAATCTGTGCTATCCGTGGGGGGAGTTATATGAATGATGGTATCTGGTACCGTAGGTTGGGTTTGTCCTTTTTTGCAACTCTGATTATGATATGATATCAATTATTATCATTCTAAACTAGAGCAGGGGGGCGCAAACTTTTTTCCCTGCGCCCCCCTGCCGGCTGTCCCCTCACTCCCGCGCCCCCCCCAACCCCAACTTACCCTCGCACCGGCGTAATGACGTCACGTTGCCATAGCAACGTGACGTCACATGACCTCGCAGCGTCATTTTGACGCCGCGTTGCCATGGCGACGCCGGGAGGAAGCCGCCGGAGCCACGGGTAAGTATGGTTTACAGAGGCCCTGCAGCTCCCCCGGCACTTAATTTAAGTGCCTTCGGGAAGCGCGCGGGGCCTCTGTAAACCCCGCGCCCCCCGTCGGCAGTCTCGCGCCCCCCCTGGGGGTCGCGCCCCATAGATTGCGCACCGCTGAACTAGAGAACCTACGACCGCAGCAATTCTGTGTACAGTACTGTATTCGTTATTTTTGGTATACATGTACCCCTCATCCCCCCCCCCCCCCTGCCCTGGCAGCAGGGATAGGTGTACAGTGAAAAATGAGGTAGATAGGATGGTCTTTGTGCATTGACAGGGTTCTTACCTGCTCAAAAAGGGTGTTAGCTCAGCGGTTACCTGTGCATCTCAGGGTTCTCCCGGTAAGTCCGTGACAGCTTGTAGTAAAGGAGTTAATAATGAAGAAAGGCGCCGGGAACATTATAACTGGATCTTTATTGACATAGCAGTATCATCCATAACAGGACAGGTTTTCTTTCAGTCATGAGACTCTAGCACATTAGCTTCCTCAATAACTACCGGCAGGAGATGCTCAGTCTCCTTAGAGCTCTTGGTACCCAGGACTGATCAGGGGATTTAATCCTGACGGATCCTGGCACAGACGCCTCTAGTAAACTAGATGAGGAACCCCCCTTCTAATAGCATAGACTTGCCCAATGTCCTGATTCTTGCGGCCCCGCTCCCCCCGCTGCCCCTCCCCCTGCGCTCCCTCCCCCTCAACCCTGGGAACTTGCCCTAAGCTGGGAAACAATAAAGATGTTGCCTCCTGCTTCACAGGCCAGGAGAGCCTGCAGACCTCCCTGGAATCCTCCTTGATCTTACAGGATCTAATGAGCAGTGCTCTGCTCATAAAGGGGTACATGAAATGAGTACCTGTGACCCTACCAATGATATAATTGGTAGGGTCACAGGTACTCATTTCATGTGTGTACCCCTTTATGAGTAGAGCACTGCTCATTATATTCAGTCATTAACCCCCGGTGGGCTCTGTGCACATTCTGTTTATTGTATCTGGGGACTCCATTTTTGGAGGCCTCTTTAGGAGTGTTTTGAGGAGGCGCTCACGCACGGATAGCAGCAAGGGGGGACCTATTTCATTGGACGGCTCGAGCGCGGATAGTTCATCTGTACTTTTATCTTACAGGATCCTACTGATGTTACATTGGGGTCTGGAGAAAAAGGAGTGTACCCCACCTTTTATACCCAGGGTGTGGCTACACAGTCTTCCCCAGTAACTGGGCAGATAAGAGGTTGCCGCTTGTCACCTTACTGACATGTGACCCACTATCAACTTCCAGAGGTCACAGGGCCTAACATGTGCCTGTAACAGGAAACATAATAGACACATCTAGTAGCAACCACTACTTCCTCACATGCCTGGCCTGGTGAGGGCAGCTTGACCCTGGCACTGCCTGCAGCTACCAGGGCTGACATGCAGAACAAGGGGAATTTTTAGCTGGGTGCTACACATGCATATTATATTAAGGAAGTCAATTGAAGCATAATGTCTGGTTGGTACTGGTCATTATATATGTACCGTAGCATCCCCTGGAGAGAAAATGGATTTCTCGGATGTAACATCCATTATTCTATTTTGTAATGTCTGGAAGGTAAAATGCCTAAATGCAGCGATTCCGTCAAAGTTGAAACAATATTGAAAATAATCCATAAAATAAGCGTGTCGTTCTTATTCCATCAATGTCCCTTCTTCCACATGCTGTGAAGCTGCTTCTCCATATTATTTCAAAAGAGCTCAGAGGTTTTCCTCACACGCAACAGTGGCTTCCCAGCATATTAAATAGGATAATATTACAGAAAACACAAATCATCTTTTGAAGAAAAAGGCCCTTTACAGTGAGCGGTGAGAATACATGATTTGCCTTCATCCTGGTGTATAGCAGATACAATAAGTGTGTGTTTAAGATGCTGCATCTGAAAACAAAACCAAGCAACTCAGTTCATTTAAATATATTTATCTGAACTGTCTTTTACGTCACTGTCACAATAGGGAAAAAAACCTGGCGCTTACCTTTAGCTTAATATATGAGGTGTGCTTACAATGTGGCAGTAAATTAGACCACGGCTCTATGACAGATGCTTTGAGCCAGCATGAAGTTCCCCTCTGCTTCAACCCCAGGGAAGGGTTAATCCGGAACCCTTTCAAAGATATAGAGACATACAAGCAATGGGGGAGCGTGGGATTAGAATAACATTTGAGAATAAAAAACAATAAAATTATTGTGGTTACAACAATAATGCTGGGGGTTGGTGAAAATACTAAAGACACTTACACGGCCATGTGCAAGCAGACACGGTGATGTGGTTTCTTTTAGCAATTCCAGTCACTCCCAACAACAAGTATTGGTGGTTTAAAGGGTTTTAAAATAAATATATAAATATATCTGTACTCACACGGCCGTGTGTGAGTCCTTGCAGAAAGTTGGTAACTTTGGGGTTAAATTAACCCATCTGCATCTCCCCCCAGTGTAGACTCTTCTATGTCTGCAACCAACGTGGGGTTCTAACCCCGGTCTTGGGCATCAGATGGGGACTCTCCCCGGTGGTGGTGGTAGGGGGGGGAGTAGGTAGAGAAAGTGAGGCACGTTGTCAGTAGGTTTTAAAACACATTTATTAGTTTTAAAAGCAATTGGTAAAACAAGACTCACATACATACATAGTGGTTGGACCCCTGGCCTCCTCGTGCAGTCCAGGATACAGTTTTAGCAGCCGTTTATGCAAATCACGCGTCCGTGATGCAGGAGAAAAAAACTCTTTCTCCTTGTCTGCAATGGCTGCCTGGTTGATCCGGCTACGGGAGCCACGTTGGGCCAAATTCAGCAGGAACTTTAGAGCTACGCGTTTCGCCGAGTCATCGGCTTCCTCAGGCTCATGAGCCTGAGGAAGCCGATGACTCGGCGAAACGCGTAGCTCTAAAGTTCCTGCTGAATTTGGCCCAACGTGGCTCCCGTAGCCGGATCAACCAGGCAGCCATTGCAGACAAGGAGAAAGAGTTTTTTTCTCCTGCATCACGGACGCGTGATTTGCATAAACGGCTGCTAAAACTGTATCCTGGACTGCACGAGGAGGCCAGGGGTCCAACCACTATGTATGTATGTGAGTCTTGTTTTACCAATTGCTTTTAAAACTAATAAATGTGTTTTAAAACCTACTGACAACGTGCCTCACTTTCTCTACCTACTCCCCCCCCTACCACCACCACCGGGGAGAGTCCCCATCTGATGCCCAAGACCGGGGTTAGAACCCCACGTTGGTTGCAGACATAGAAGAGTCTACACTGGGGGGAGATGCAGATGGGTTAATTTAACCCCAAAGTTACCAACTTTCTGCAAGGACTCACACACGGCCGTGTGAGTACAGATATATTTATATATTTATTTTAAAACCCTTTAAACCACCAATACTTGTTGTTGGGAGTGACTGGAATTGCTAAAAGAAACCACATCACCGTGTCTGCTTGCACATGGCCGTGTAAGTGTATTTAGTATTTTCACCAACCCCCAGCATTATTGTTGTAACCACAATAATTTTATTGTTTTTTATTCTTAAATGTTATTCTAATCCCACGCTCCCCCATTGCTTGTATGTCTCTACGTCACTGTCACGTCAGGCGGGTTCCTCGTGACCAGAGGTCCCCAATCTGTGCCCAGAAACCCTGCCACCAGAGCCTGTAGGGTAGGCTCAACCCTGTTATGCCCCTATGGACTTCCCCGAGACCTAGGTCACAAGCAGCCGGACACAAGGAGCAAATAACTTTGGGTTTATTATTTGCAGGGTACAGCAACGGGCCAGAATGTCAACAAGGCTAAGGGATCCTGGGCTCTTTTAGGATGTGTGTGTGACTCAAGGGGAGCCCAATTGAAGTCCAGAACAAAACAGTCTTCCGGGGAAAAGAAGGAACAAAAGTGGATAGCAAACTTCTGTCAACCTACCCCTGTTTGGTTGGTAGTCTGCTAGTTACTCCGCCTGTGTGGTGGAGACCAAGATCCGCCAAACCTGAATGCCACAGGAAATGAATATCCCTTCCAGGGAAGAAGTGGCGTGTAGATTCATGGCTACCTATTCCTGTGTGGTAGGGACCGCTACCCACCAAAGCTAGATGACCCAAGAACATACCTCTGGAGGCCGCCAAGTTTGGCTCTCCAGGTAGCTCTCCTCCAGGAGAGGCTGCTGCTATCCTCCACCGTGCTTGGATCATGTACAAGCATCCCTCTCCATGGAGACTCAGCCCCACAATCCAGCACTCAAATCGGCACCAGCCACATTGGGAGGATCCTTCCCAGAGCTCTCTGTTGGCTTCCAGTACTCCGATCCGGCTGCTGAGCACACAACTCCGCCAGTCGCATCAGACCCCTGCACCTGGCCTCTTCAGGATCCTCTGCTGCACTACACACAGGGGCTCTCACAGCGTCCCCTGTCAGCTCTCTGCTAGACCATCAGTTCGGACCTAGTTATATTAGCTGGAGTGTTGTATCTTCATTTTAATTCCACATTTTTTGCATTGCTTGATTGTACATTTTAAGTCTATTGCACTCATTTTCATCCTGTGTTTTGAGAGGTTATCAGAGGTTTCCTGAGACCAAATGGACATTTGGTTAATTAAGACACTATTTTAATTTGCCATATCTCTATTTTATAATATAAAAAGGATATTAAATGTTATGCAATAATATCAATTGGATGTGATCTACAAAGCTGTACGTTCCATTTAGACATTTAGAAAATATAAGCACTACCAAAGCAATAGTATTTTTACCCACAGATTATAAATGAGTTGGGGGTTCCACAAAGTCATAATCCATGGGAGCAACCATACATCTGTGAAGGGTTCAATGGGTTGACATTGAAAGTGGGACAATATGTACCTTTCAGGATATGGACAACAGACCTGACCCCAACAGCCCAGTTCCTACACTCAGGACTTCCACTTTCTGATACAGGTCTGTGAGGAAAGTACATTGCCATTCACATGTTTTCTCCTATCACCATCACAATAGTGATATTATTATGTGTACATGTATTTTTAAACTGCTTGTGTGCATGTATATGTAACAGTGTTTCCCCCACCCAATCGCAGATAGGGGCCATTATAAGGTGTGTGGTGCATATACCTGCTGGCAACAGGAGGGCTGAGTCGTCCGCCGATGGTAGTGGGGACACATGAACAGGCTTCTAGGGTTCATACCCACCCATATCTCCTTAGCAGTGCAGCGCCTCCATCTGCCGTGGACTCCAGGAACTGAAGGTGATCTTCCACGGTAGAACTTATTACCTCTCCCCCCCAGTAAGGTCACACACCAGGCAGGAGGTATAGTGCGAACACTAACGGTTTATTACTATACTCTGCAGTAACAGGAACAAGGTAGGATCTGCCCAATACAGTCTCTCAGGATTCACCGGAGGATGGTCCCTGGACCGCCACTACAGGCCAAGGGCACCCGCAGCCGTCCTAGCTCTTCCAAACCTCCCTAGCGGAGGCAGAGGTATGGTCCACACTCACTCTCTCCCGGAGGGAAGAGCACAAGGGAAGGCCCCAATCTCAGGCTCACAGTTGTGTGACCTGCTTTCCTTAGAGGGGAAGGAACAACAACTAACTTTAGGGCGGTCCTGCCCTTAAGTACAGCCAGAGGTGGGCTCCCCGTTGTCCCAGCTACAACAGGATGTACCACCCCCTGCTGTCACTTAGTGTTGTACCAAAGGAAGGGGGAAAACCCCAAACCAACTACTGGCAACCTGATTGTACCAGGGTTTACTACCAGCCCTAGGGCAGAATAGTAGTAAGGAGTGGCCCTGCTACATATATAAACGCATGCAGAGGCAGAGTGGTCCTTACGGGGTCTTGTGGTGTTGAAGTTAAGAGCAGTAAGGTGCCCTATGGCTTAGAACCCCTTAGTAAATATTGTCCGTAATGTCTTGTGCCTCAGTCACAGAGAATATAGGGCATGAATGTGTCTGATATAATCTATGTGCTGCTGTGTGCACGGTATAGAAACAAATATATTATCTGTCTGTCAATTGCATCATATCTATAATAAGCTGTCAATTTGTTTTTGCGCTCCTTTGTCCTGAAGGAAAAAACTGCTGCTGCCTGACAAACAGAGGCGTCCTTTTATACCAGGCGTCTCACTTCATGGGATCACATTTGGAATCTGGGATTTGAGAATTGTTTATGAAGAGGATGGAAAGATCAACAAGTTATTTTGAGCTACAAGTTGTTTCCCGCTGGCCCGTGTGCAGAGAGTCAGAAGTGACAAGTAGAAGCAGCAGCAGCAGCTCATGTATAGCATTACTTCATGTTTGTATCCTGCAATTTAACTTAGTACTGAGTGTAACCATCTAAAGCAGGAGCGGCCAACTCCAGTCCTCAAAGGGCCACCGACCGCTCAGGTCTTCAGGATATCCCTGCTTCAGCACAGGTGGCTCAATCGTTGACTGAGGCACTAATTGAGCCACCTGTGCTGAAGCAGGGATATCCTTAAGACCTGACCTGTTGGTTGGGCATGAGGACTGAAGTTGAGCACCCCTGCTCTCCATGCTGGTGTACTTCCTGAGCTTTACTACCAGCACGTAGGGAACTTTGGTTCTTTGGCGCCGTTATATGTCGAGCAGATTGTTTTCAAACTGTAGCGATGTCAACATTCCCCCCTCAGGGGTGTGTAACAAATATAAACAATGTTGAATAGATCATTAGAACGTTTCTTATGCACGCCTCGGTACAGAGAAAGTGATGCAGAAGAGATTGATACAAATCATGGTATGTGCATCAAGTTAATCCCTTCATAACACACCTTATTACTCCACATACTGTATGGCTCACTGATGCAGGGTCGCCGATAGGGGGCCGGGCCTGGTGGCTGCGGGGGGGCAGACGGCCGGCGCTGGAAGTTTGGCTCGGACATATATTGGGCCCAACTGTCAGACTGCCGGGCCTCTGGTTGCTGCCGGGCCCCCGGCTCTCCCACGTTGATGCGGGCCATCCTCACTCTCCCGTGCCAGGCCTCTCTCATACAGTATGCCAGTGCACACCGGAATGAGAGAGAGGCCCAGCGCGGGAGAGTGAAGGAGGCCCTCATCAGCATGGGAGAGCCGGGCCTGGCAACAACCAGAGGCCCGGCAGCCGACAGTGAGGCCAGGACCAACTTCCAGTGCCCACTGGGCTCCCCCACATCTATCGGCATGAGAGAGGCCTGGCGGGGGAGAGTGAGGGAGGCCTGGCGGGGGAGAGTGAGGGAGGCCTGGCGGGGGAGAGTGAGGGAGGCCTGGTGGGGGAGAGTGAGGGAGGCCTGCAGCAGCTGAGGAAACCCAGTGGCCCAGAGGCCTGAGACCATCCCCAAGGTAAGTGTATGTATGGGGGAGGGGGGTGGTTAGTGTAAATATGTATTGGGTGGTAGTATTGTATGTATGTATGTATTTGGGGAGGGTAGGGTTGTATGTATTTTGTAGGGGGATTGTGTGGGGATTGTGGAGGGGTAATTATTGTAGGGGAGGGGAGATTTTGTAGGGAGGAATTGTATGGGTAAAGAGGGGGAACTGTGTGTGTGTGTAGCCAGGGGGGGAGGAGGGAATGAGTTTGAAGAGGGGGGTTTTGAGTGAGAGGGAGATAATTGAGTGATAGGGGGAGATTGAGAGGGGGTGTAAGGGAGTGAGGAGGGGGAGAGTGAGTGAGGAAGAGAGGGGGTTAAGAGTGAGGCAGGGGGGGGGAAATACTTGGGGGGGAGCGAGGGGGGAATAGAGGAGGGGGCTCACGAGGATGTGTGAAATGGGGGGCTTGCAAGACTACTGATACAGGGAGGGGCATCTGGGGGGGTGGGCGTCATTTGAAACTCTAGTCCTGGGCCCCGGGAAAACTGTCTGCGGCCCTGAGTACATGATACTAACACAGTCAATACTGATACAAAGTATCCTGACACATTGATTCTAGGGTCAGACTTCAACTGTGAACTTTGAAACAGTTCACAAGTTTTGTGAATCTTTATTCCTAGCTCACTTTGAGCTTAAAACATCATAAACATTATTTCAAACAAAGTATTTTGACGTTAGTGTTAAAAGTGAAAAGATATATAGGAATAATTTGACACACAAGCAATGGAGAAATTCTTCAGCTGGTGTTACTAGTAAGTAAATGCGAGCCACACCTAAATATATGTGTATAAACAATAATAGTCAGCACTCTAAATAATGAAAAATCATGAAGTACAGGATGCAAACGGAACAAAGTGGGCCCAAACAACCCCACTGAAGATCATATAAACCAAAACAAGGGCTCCAGCACACACTGATTAATAGAGGTGCAGATAAGAAAGTAACGTCAAAGAGTAAAAATGTGGAGAAAGCAGCTACAAAACCGGTAATTTTTGAACTCGTTCTTAAAGGGACAGTCACACAAATCCTTTCATTGGTAGCTTTCCCTTCTTTTCATCTCTGGGGCAGCAGTGTAAGTATATAGTGACTTCAATGTAATAATTTAATCCCCCTTATAGCAGGGGTGGGCAAACTGGGGGACATGCGGTGCTTACAGAGGCCCCAAGCATCACAAATACAATACATAACAATTAAAAACAAACATTTGCCAAAACATGCATTGATTGTCACTGTGCTTATCTATAACATTGAAGGTCATGAGTTGGTGATCGTGTAGGACAGGGGTGAAGACATCAAAGGTAAGAAACACATTAATTGTGTTATTTCATTGTGGGTTTTTTTTAGGTTGCCTATTGACTGCCAATGTGCTTATCTATGCCCCTTTTGGGCTATAAATAAGCACAGTGACAAGCAATGCATTTTTTGGCAAATGTTTGTTTTTATTTAATTGCTATGTATTGTATTTTTGGTGGGAAGTTTTTAGGTTGACCATTCACTGCCGTAGTGGCAAACCATGCTTTTTTAAAATGCAATGTAATGTTTTTTTATTGCAATATAATGTATTTTTTTTATTTTATTTGTAGCTTACCCATTCATTGCCATAGTGGCAAATCATGATCATATTATGGGCATGGTTTTACCACTGTTCCAATCAATGGATGGATGGTGGTGGTAGTTGCCCCAGGGAGGGTAGCGGGGGAGGGGGGTTAACCCCTTAATTATTATAGTGGTCACTAATGTGATTAAGGGCTGAGTGACCATCAGTTTGTTTTTTATAATAATGTTGCTGCCCACGGAGGACAAGGACGGTGATGAGGACGAGGATGGCCTTTATTCTGGGCAGGGGTTAGTAGAACTTTAATTTACTTTATGCTGGCTGGATAATGTTTTATTTTTAACGAGCAAATGAGCTACTATCCAGAAATGGATAATAGGGATTTTGCCCATTACTGTACTGTATATGTTAGGGGGGGGTAGAGGGGGTTGGTCAAGGTGGTATTTGACCCATGGTGGGTGGGTATGCCTACCGGGTCAGTAGCAGGAGGGGTTAATCCCTTCATTACCTCCTCCCGCAACCCTTTCTGCAAGGTCTAAACACCCACCATGGGTCAAATACCACCGTAACCCACCCCCGCTACCTCCAATAAACCAGGCACTGGTATTTAACCCCTTCATTACCTTATCGGTGAGCCGCTAAGGTAATGAAGCTACCTGTAAATGTATTTTTATTACACAGGATTGAATCAGGGGTCTCCAGTGCTGATATTAATGTGGGGCAACTCCGGAGATTCCTGACTTCAATCCGATGCAGTAACAATAATTTTTTCTTCTAAGTCCTACTCGTAAATTATTCTGGAAGCCAGGGATCCTGTGTAAGTAGATTTAGCTCAGATAGTGTCAACTCGCCCTCTTTCCTAAGCACGACAAGATCTGTTTCTTTTTCTTGGTTTTATTGAGGGAAAACAGGATAAGGTACAGTCTCTTGTGTAGAGGTGTAGGTGTCTCTGTGTGTGCTCAGTATTCAAGGGAGGTGAAAAGATAATTCTTCATCACCATTACAGGGATTACAGCAGGGTACTCACAAGTCCAGGGAAAATGGTGGAAAGGAGGTGGTGATGCATACTGAGTAATAAAATGGTCTGGGGACAAACCATCTGTGGGTAGAACAGAGTGGGAGAAGCAGACCAGCCCATTTGAGAGGAAAGCTGGGGCTGCCATGACAACTCACAGGAGTGTCTGGGGAAGCTGCAACATGTAACAGAAATGTTGCATCTTAATGCAGCATACTGCTGGAAGAGGGGAACTGGCACTGTGTTTGTGAGCAGAATCTAACACATGCAGCTGGCTCTGAGCAGGCTGACAAACAGGGCTGCAAAGACAAGGGGGGGTGAAACAAAAGTATAGACAGGGGTGTTCCTGTTCCATGACACTCCCCGTCTGGTATCTGTAGATACCACTATATGGCAGGCTATGTGGAACATGTGTGCAATGCATACAACATAACAACATAATAATGTAAAGTCCATGTCCACATAACGAGGTGATACCGGCCGGCACCACTGGTGTTGAGATCCCTTGGCAAAGTCTTTTAGCGAGGGATGTTGGGTGGATGAACCGCTCCAGGTTTGCTGGTTGCACCACAAAGTCTTTTTGTAAAAGTCTCTGGCACTGTTTCCTTTTAGTCTTGTAAGAGAACAGTCCTTTTATCTCTGTAGTTTCACCCACAGAGTGTATCCCCTTGTAGATATACCAGCCGTGGCAGCCTGTCGCTCTATCACCTGGCGTTTGGCAGAAGGAGAGGGCTTTTGGCTCCTTTTGGGAGCGGGACAACACTCCTGGAAGACTGGCTGTCAAGTCCAGCCCAATGAAGAGGGCGTCTTTCAGGGGGACTCCCTGGAGCTGAGCGCTGGGGCTGAACACTACCCGGATTTGATCAGGTTCCTGAGGGTGGTCGGCCCTAGATGATTGGAGGTACCGGCCTTCTTCACCTTTCTCGATTAGAGGTGCTGGCTTTGCGTGGCCGGTAAAGACTATCTTCTGGATGAAGGCCACGAGGTTGTTTTTGGTCTCTAGTTCCCCTTTTAAGTCGCGGAGGTGCGAAGTGAACCTAGAGATGGCATGTTTGCCATTGTTTGGGAAGCGTCCTTTTGGTGAATGGAATGGTAGCGGAGTCACCCAACTGCCTAGTCCGTCTTTAGAGAGCTCCCTGACAGTTAACCTCGGGAATCCTCTATCTTCCCTCGATGGTGTTTGTTTGTCGTCCCTTGTTGTTTGGAACGCTGTGCACCGTAGTTCATTGGTACATTTCTCTTGCACGAGAACATCTCCGCGTAGTTTGGTGAAACGCTTTTGTGTTTCTTTGTTGACTGCCATCGGGAGGTTATTGTCTCCCCGGACGTAACGAAGAACAGTCTCTTTTGCCCTAGTGAAACCCTTTATGAAATGTCTCTGTGGCTGTCTCTTTTTAGATGTGTGAGAGGACAGTCCTTTTGACACTGTGGCTTCACCTGTGGGGCGCAATCTTTTGCGGCTATGCCAGCCGTGGCAGTTGGTTGCTTTGTCGCTTAATACTCTGTGGAGAGGAACAACTGTACATCTTAGTCGTGTCACTGCTCGCGAGAGGACTGTTTGATCGTTCGTTACCTTTTGGACGATCCCTTTGTCGGTCACCTTTGGGAGGTTACTTTCTTCCTTCGGTGGAATCGACTCGTCATCCTTAGCTGTCTGGACTGCTGGGCATTCTAGGCCATTGTCACATCCCTCTGATGCGAGGATGATTTTGTTGGTCTCGGGGGTATGACCTTGTCTCTTCTCTTCACTTGGCCCTTCGGTCACTTGGAGATGGCCAAGACATGGTTCAGAGAGAGATGTGTGTCCACATTCTGTCACCACCGTTCTACGGGCATCAACGTAGTCTTGCCCGTGCTCTTTGTTGGTGCACGAGTTGCCCACTATCACCCATCCTAGGTCGAGTCTTTGGGCGTATGGTGCGTTGTGGGGTCCGTTATGCTGTTTACGGACTTTATGTACCCTCATGATGACCCTACCGAGCAGCAGCAGGATCTTGGCGTCTTGTTCCACCGGCCGGATGTGGTTGGCTATTCCTTTGAGGTGGGGGTAATGGAGTGCCACATCTGGTGTGGGTATCTCGTCCCTGTTTGTGGCCATGTGGTTGCACTCGATGAGTGTGGGAAGGGGCATGTTCACTTTGCCGTCTATTGAGCATATGGTGTAGCCATTCACTCTTCTCCCTGTGGTCTCCATTTGCCCTGCGCACGTTCTGAGAGTGTAAGGAGAAGCACCATCTTGTATGTTAAACATGTCGAAGAACTCTGACCTGACCAGTGATCGGTTGCTCTGGTCGTCGAGGATTGCGTACATCCGAATAGCCTTCTCAGGTTGTCCCTGGGGGTGCACTGCGACAAGGCATATTTTGGAGCAGGACATTTTGTCACCTTCTTTTCCGCAAACCTCAGTGCGCTGAGATGTGACGGATGTTGACTCTCCTTCTTCTTTCTCCCTGCCATGCTCCGCTATGGAGGATGGGTTCTTGAGTTGGTGGAGTGTCATCGCCTCTGGGTGTAACGCTGTCAAGTGCTTGTCACTTTCGCACACTGTGCATTTGCTCTCTTCTTTACAGTCTCTGGCTAGGTGAGTCGTGGAACCGCAGCACTTGAAGCAAACTCCGAATTCTCTGAGTAACCTCTTGCGCTCCTCTAGGGACTTCATCCTGAACCCAAAGCACTTGTTGAGTGGGTGTGGCTTCTTGTGTATGGGACATTCCCTGTTTGGGTCCCTTGGTTCCTTGTCTCCGGCGACCGACTGATCGGGAGTAGTTTGGGTCGTGGGAGGCACGTCCGTCCTGCGGGCCGAGACGGGTGTTTGGGGGTTACCATATCTCGTCGCTGGTCTCTCGTTCTTCAGGCTGCTCGCACTGTATGTGGTTTGCGCACCTAAGATGAAACTGGGATCGTTCCTTGTCCTTGCCGCTTCGCGGATGAAGCACACGAAGAATGAGAATGGGGGGAAGGCGACTTGCTTCTCCCTTTTGTATTTGGAGCCTTGTGAGATCCATTTTTCTTGGAGGTTGAAGGGTAGCTTCTCCAGGATGGGTCTCACTCCATGAGCTGAGTCTAGGGCGTTGAGACCTATTAAGGAATGGTCTTTCCTCACGAACTCCATTTCTTGCAGCAGGTCCCCGAGCTCTCGTAACTTCGAGTAGTCTTTAGTTGTGATCTTGGGGAAGCTCTCGATTCTTTTGAAGAGTGAATCCTCGACTGCTTCAGGGCTGCCATAGGTCTCTTCTAGCCTTTCCCACACTAGGTCAAGACCTACTTGGGGTTGATGCGCGTTTGCCGCCCGAAGTCTCTGCGCTTGCTCCCTGGATACGTTCCCCAGGAACTTGACTAACAGGTTGAGCTCTTCCCTTGCTGAGAAGTCCAAGCTGTCGATTGCGTCTTTGAACGTGAACTTCCACGTCCGGTAGTTCTCAGGGCGGTCGTCGAAGCTGATGAGTCCTGCGTGCACCAAGTCGCGCCGGATCATGTACTTTGCTATGTCTGTCAGACCTGAGACATCGGCGCGTTTGCCCCGTTCTGAGGTAGTTGCTGGGACGGTCTGTGCGGTCGCCTCTTCCTTGGCGTGGACGCGTGATGGCTGCTGGCTAGTGTGAGGGGCTGTTTTCTCCCGCGTGGGTGTACCTGGATTGCGAGCCTGTGGTGGTGCATCCGTGTGCGCGCTGGCGTGTGGATCACTCGTGGCTGTGGCTATCCCAGGCAGCATGTGCCATTGCAGGAACGGCATCTTCTCCTCGTGGGCCTAGCAGGTCTTCGGTATCTGTGGAGTCGCTCCATCCGTGTTGAGATGGTGCGCTGGTGTTTACAATGAAGAGGCTCCTGACGTAGTCTTCGGTGCGTTGGACTGGATCCTCTGAGGCAATCCGTCTGTAGGGTTGCTCCCCGCCATCCTGTTGCGCGGCTGCTTCTAGGACTTCAGCTTGGGCTATGGCGGCGGCGGCTTCCTTCTCTTGATTAAGTGCCTCTAGATCCGCGTCCAATTCGGCCTTTTTACGCGCCGCGGCAGCGGCGGCATTTGCAGCAGCGGCGGTAGCAGCGGCGGCGGCATTCGCAGCGGCATTGGCAGCATTCTGCTCCTCCTCTTCTATGCGCGCTCTTTCTGTCCTTACGGCTGCCTCTCTGCGACTATATTCAGCCCTGGCACGTGCGGCCTCTGCGGCGGCTCGCGCCTTGGTAGCGTTTGTGCTTGCGCTGGACGCGTTAGACTGCGCTGATCTTGCTGACCTAGATGAGTGTGTGGATGTGCTTGAGCGCTGCGATGCGGTTTCCAGCAAAAGGTCTTTCCTCTTACTCTCGGCTTCCGTGATAGAGGTTCGCACGCGGCTGTCACGTGTCAAGTCAATGTTATGTTGTAGGTCCCTTTCTTGCAGGCTTTCGCCGGTATTAGCCCTGGCCAAGTAAGTGACGTATGCCTCTGACAGCTCTTGGTAGCGTGCGTGATCTATCTTTAATTGAGTTATTGCCTGCTCGAGCTGTTGTACAGAATTGCCAGCTCCGGCGACATTGCGTATCCCAAGTGTGGTTGTTTCCCAGGCCAACTCTAATTTAGCGCGGTGCGCTTCAATGTCAGTCTCATATTTTTCGTGGCCCTTTTGTGTCAGTGTGACTGTCCGTTTGGGCCTTGCGCCTGCCTGCGCCTGTTGCAGATGCGCAGCGGTCTCTGTGTCTGAGAGATCGCTTTCCTGCGTGATGTCTGGTGAGGCTCTGAGTTCTGCCATGCTGTAGGTGTGTGTAGGCCTTTTGCCAGTGCGTGTGGCGTGCGGTCTTTTACCTTGTCAGTGATGGGCGTCTGTCTCAGATGATGCCGAGCGGTGTCCTGCAGCGTGCAGCGTTGGGGTAGCTGTACTTACAGGTGTCCGTTGGCTCCTCACTGTGGGGCTGAGCAGCGGGTGGACTCAGACAGAGAAAAAGCAGTTAGGTTTTGTGAGAGAAGCACTGTTTGTTGCAAGGCTGCTGTGCAGTTTGAGCTACTGGTAGTCTGTGAAAGCTGCAGGCTGTGTGCAGTTGCAGAGGCTGCTCTGTATTTGCTGTAGTAGAGGCTGCTCTATGTATCATGGAGTCTGGAGTGGCCGCTCCTGTAAGTGTCTGTAAGGCACAGATATCTTTTCACTATTCTGGAAGCCAGGGATCCTGTGTAAGTAGATTTAGCTCAGATAGTGTCAACTCGCCCTCTTTCCTAAGCACGACAAGATCTGTTTCTTTTTCTTGGTTTTATTGAGGGAAAACAGGATAAGGTACAGTCTCTTGTGTAGAGGTATAGGTGTCTCTCTGTGTGCTCAGTATTCAAGGGAGGTGAAAAGATAATTCTTCATCACCATTACAGGGATTACAGCAGGGTACTCACAAGTCCAGGGAAAATGGTGGAAAGGAGGTGGTGATGCATACTGAGTAATAAAATGGTCTGGGGACAAACCATCTGTGGGCAGAACAGAGAGGGAGAAGCAGACCAGCCCATTTGAGAGGAAAGCTGGGGCTGCCATGACAACTCACAGGAGTGTCTGGGGAAGCTGCAACATGTAACAGAAATGTTGCATCTTAATGCAGCATACTGCTGGAAGAGGGGAACTGGCACTGTGTTTGTGAGCAGAATCTAACACATACAGCTGGCTCTGAGCAGGCTGACAAACAGGGCTGCAAAGACAAGGGGGGGGGTGAAACAGAAGTATAGACAGGGGTGTTCCTGTTCCATGACATAAATCCCATCCTGTCACCCTTGGGGTTGCGAGATGAGATCTGCAGGTTGCTCGCTAGTTGAGAGCTTCGATGATCTCATCTGAGCTACTACAATAGGGTGATTTCCCCAAAAATGCGAGTTGGAGCTTGGTGTGTCTGAGCGAGAGCGAGACCGCTCGGGGAGATGCACTTCCCAAACGGTTCTGGCAAGTCACCGGAGCTTTCTGAATAGCCACATTACCAAAACGCTCAGGAAGTGCTCAAAACCCTCTGAGTTAGTTATCGAAGTTTATAGACTAGGCCCCAATGTGTCATATGGCTGAAGACTGCTTTATAAATATTCACTGGGTTTATTGCACCGTTACATTGCACTGTTATATTCACATTCATTTTGCGCCACAAACACCAGTTTGTTTGGTTTCGTGTGTTTTGCGGTCTGGGATATCGCAGGTGTTTAGGCTGCATCTGAGTTTGGTCACAAAATATCAATTTTATTTGTGCCTTATTTTGTTCACATTACAGTATAAATATGGCCCTTTGTCTCTGATTAACGCTCTACAGTATTTCAAATATGAAAACAATTAGCATTAGCAGTTTCATATACTGTATAAGAAGTTACTGTATAATGATTTGGATAATAATTAGGTGAGGAATAAAGCATTGTTTTTTTAGTTCACGTTGATAGTTTGGGATTAGACAGAACAATAAAGCTCAGAACTTTTAGTTCTATTCCAGTTATATTGATCTTTGCAGAGTTGACACACTTGTACATCACTTTTGAGGAAGTTGAGAATATGATGCAAGGAGGGGGGGGGGGGTCTGACGTAAACAGAACTAGGATCTAAGCAGCCATTTTTGTTCAGCATCCATCTTGGGTGCCTGATCTTGTCATCCATTTTGTCTGAAAGTTGAAATAGAATGAAAGTTTGAGTTTTAAAGAAACATTTTTTTTCCTTTATTTCCTTTGCTCCCAGAACATTTTATTGATAGTAAGCCATCATCTAGCTTCAAACCTTGAAGAGAAGATAAGCTGTTGTGAAACTAGACAGAGATAACAGTCACTTCTCACATTTAAAGTGGTAGAAATACAGGGGAAGGGTCTCATGGTCAAATCTACCCCTGCAAGAAATACAAAAACATAGAAGACCCCGACGTATGTAGAGGAAAGGTTATGAGCTTACATAATAATTTTCTAGCTGACTCAATTAATTTGTGTTATTCTTATACATTTCTGTTATGAAACCAATGTTCTCATATTCATATTTGTTTATCTTATACGCATATGTAATGACGCACAAGCCACCTCATAATGGGGGCGTGAGCTTTAGTATTAGGGTATCTTTTTCTAGAAGCTTTCTCCTGTGTGCACCTGTTATGTCAATAAACTCATTTGTCATTCTGTAATTTAACCCTCAGATTGTATTTTTTATTCACGCTTTTGTCTTGCGGAGATTCATATGGAGGCCACCTTCTTACAGAACTTGCTTTGTTGAGTTCTCTGATTTCTTGCTGCATTTGTTCACTGGTACTTTGTGTTAGACAACACAAGTTTGCCTATGGTTTATTCCTGCTGGCATCCATAGCTACTAGTATGAGGACACTATTACCAGCAGAGATGTTCAAGTAGTCAACAAGTACTGTATCTGAGACGCAGTATTATCAGGTAAACCCTCAGCTTTCCATAGCCGGTCTAATTCATTTCATAATACAAAGTCCTGGGTGGATTCTGTTGCTCAGAGGAATAGGGAACATTGAAAGGATCACTCAAATAGCACTTAAAGTGTACAGTATAATGTAGATTTTAGATCTCCATAGGACTTCAGTAATAACAAATATATGCTAAGGTTTATAAACAGAAGATAGTGCCTGAAACCTTCACATTGTAGAAGATCATTTCATTACCTTACATGGTGACCAGGAACAAAATGGCGCTATAAATGTCTTCAAACAAATGCACACATATCAGCACAGGATAGTCCAAAAGTGGAATCTCCACAAGACCGTACCCTCCCATGCACACGAGGCTTGTCGTCCGTTCCGTTCATCAATGGAAGTTCCTCGGTGTGCAAATCTGCTAGATACTGGAAGAAGGTGAAAAGATGCGAGTGTGGTTCACCCCCATAGTAGTACCCCACACGTGCATCTATTTCTCCTAACTCATTTCATAGCATTTCTCTCCACACCCCTAAAAAGAGAATTGCGCTGAGGCAACTGTGCTTGATTGCAGTTATTTTATACTATAGTATATTATTATATCTATTTTGCTTGTCAGGTGACTTTCAACAACACCATATAAATGCTTAAATAAACAAAATAAATCACAAAGTGAAGGCAAAGTGAAGGCTGTTGAACTGCTGCCTGTGCTGATTTATACAGCTAGTGAAGCTCACATCAGTTTTGTATTGATCCTAAATACAACCTTGGGATAATAGGAGCTTATAACACTGTCTCTTTTGCTGTTACTGATTACTGCTGGTGATTTGGGCATGACAGTTTGTTTGCTCAGGAAATGAAAACAACGGTATTTTATTGGTCAAAAGAGATTTGTGTTCCCAACCTCTGTTCTCCTCTTGTGTGTTTTCGCTTTGAGTTATTGATAAGGATAAAGAAACGAAGATCGAGATAGGTGGAGAGAGATGGATTTTCTGTAACCCATTCACTGCCTTGCATTGCATTGGGCGCTCCAGCACTGAATGGGTTAAGAAGCGTGTAATATGAAGTAAACAAATCATGTCGTGGTTATTAAAGTCCTATAGTGGATGCATTGGGCGCTTTGTCATTGTGGCAACAAGGAGACAAAGGTTTAGGAAGACTTAATATTCTCCTCTTTTCACGGTGGTCATTAATCAAGGACGGTGACCCTGTCATCAGCGGATTACATTTGCATTTGTGGCACCTTTGGGGGTTTTGATAAACGGCTTCCATGTTTCTCCCCGTCCTCCGCCCCGCACTATACAATGCTGCTTATGAAATTGTTGTGTTTAATTTTCCCTTTGACCTTCCTGCATAACAATACATTAGCAAAATGTTTTACAGCCCGACTGTAATCCCGGCAACTAATGAAAAAAAAGGAGGGACTGTGGGATTCTCGCCCTATTTAGACTCAAAGGACAGAAGGGATTTACTGTTCATGAAGCGTTAATCAAACTGGCAGAAGCACACAAAATGCTTTCATAATTTCCCCTGGGTCCAATAACTTGTTCTGAGTATAATCATGATCATGTATTTATGGCGTACTGATATTATACAGTGCAGTATAACCGGGGCGGAGACAGTAACAACATCAAATGCAAAGATATTACTACGTGTACACGTACTGATACCGAGCGGTGCGCAAACTGGGGGGCGCGACCCCCAGGGGGGGCGCGAGATTACCGGCGGGGGGCGCGGGGTTTACAGAGGCCCCGCGCGCTTCCCGAAGGCACTTAAATTAAGTGCTGGGAGAGCTGCAGGGCCTCTGTAAACAATACTTACCTTGATTCAGCCGGCATCTGGAGACGCGTCGCCATGGCAAGGCGGCGTCAAATGATGCCGCGGGGTCATGTGACGTCACGTTGCTATGGCAACGTGACGTCATGACGTCCAGACTCCGGGAATCATGGTAAGGAGGAGGAGGGAGGGGGGCGCGCGGAGAGGAGGACCTAATGGGAAAGCACTTACATACCTGTGCCGGACGCCCTGCTTCTGCTTCAAAATCAAGAGTCAAATGACGCCCCAGACGTTCCAAACGACGTCACACAGTGTCTTGTTGCCCTGGCAACCATGACGTCACAACGTCAAATGACGTCATGATGCCGCGCACGTTTGTGACGTCGGCGGCGTCACTTGACGCTAGATTGGGAAGGAGAAGCAGGGCGGCAGGCACAGGCGGCGGGTACAGGCAAGTGCCCAAGAGCGACGGATTTGGAAATCCCCCACTGCCGTCATTAAAATACTGTAGTAACAGAGAGTAACAGAGAGTAATCACCACTGGAAGTGAAAAGTGAATCTATTAAGATGCCGAAAAGTGCATCTATGAATCTAAAGTCACAGATACATGTATTTGTGTATGTGTGTATATAAATATATATAGAATCTCATATTTGACACATCTTAATTCAGTGAGTAAAGGGACTGACTTAAAACAACGACACTGAGCAGGAGCCTGGTTTAACTTCTGGTGTCGGCTCCTTGTGACCTTGGGCAAGTCACTTTATCTCCCTGTGCCTCAGGCACCAAAAACATAGATTGTAAGCTCCACGGGGAAGGGACTCATGCCTGCAAAAATTCTATGTACCGCGCTGCGCACACTGTCAGCGCTATACAAGGACAAATAATTATAATTAAGATGTGGCTTAGAGTTTGTATCTTTCCTTACTTCCCCAATAACTTACTAGCTGACATTCACTACCTTTATAAAAAGACACATTTTTATAAAACACCAGTTTTAAGGCCCAAAAGTAGATTGTGTTTCTTTATACACAGACCCCCAGGTGACTTTGAGGACACAAAGTTACCTCGCACTACACTCAGAATTTAACTTCAGACCAAGTTAAAATAGTGCATTCTGTATACCTTGATCTACACCGTAACCTCAGGATTTTAGGTCTAAATAACATTGTCATTTGTATACAGCATTATCCAAATAGTCAACAAATGCTCCTATTCCCACCACTTTGAATAGCGGCGGAAATGAAGGCAGTGTTTAGAATAGACATAGTTGCCTATTCACTAAACTTCGATAAGTGATTTAATGCTGGTTAAGTGCACTTTACGAGCGATTTTTGCATATGTAGATACTCACAAAACTTCTACAACATGGCAAAATCGCTTGTAAGCGGCTTTTTAATGATCGTTAGCACTCTTGCTCTGACAAGCCATGCGGTAGCTACAACAATGCTGAAACGCGGATTCTTTTTGCCAGTAACTGCTTTTCACAAAGCTCCGAGATGGAAATCGCAGGTGAAATACTCGCTTTTTTTTATCATCACCTAAAGGGTGGCAAGATCGGAATCACGGTTTGCATCAGACGGAGTTTATTTTATAACATTTTACTACATAGGAGGCCTTACCACACACCCGGGCCAAATACCACCTTCATAGTTGCCCAGGGTGGGTTGTTAGGCCTCCTGGGAGGGGTTAACCTCTCCCTTACCTTAGTGAGTACAACCGCTAAGTTAATGAAGGGTTTAAACCCTCTCACGAGGCCTAACCACCCACCCCAGGGCAACTACCCCTTCACCCACCCCCTCTACCACCAATAGCACACAGGAATGGGCAAAAGCCCTAGTAGCCAAATATGGCTAATAGTGCTTTTGCCCAATTCAATTATACAGTACAATACAGTGAAATAAAATAACATTAGTGACAACACTATAAAAACAAACACTAGCCATTTAATCCATTGATTGTCACTGTGGTTATCTATAGTGGTTATCTCAATTAGGCCATAGATACCCAGATTGAAAACCAATGGCCATCCTACTACCCACTCCCTATACCCCTCAAAACTACCTCCCACACATACACACACACACACACAGTAATGGGCAAAAGCCTGATTAGCCTATTGCTAATCGGGCTTTTGTCCATTCCTGTGGGATGGTGGGAGTTTGTTGGGGGTAGAGATGGTGGGTGAAGGGGGTAGTTGACCCTGGATGGGTGGTTAGGCCTCGCGGGAGGGGTTAACCCCTTCATTACCTTAGCGGTTGTAACCGCTAAGGTAAGGGATGGGTTAGCCCCTCCCGGGAGGCCTAACCACCAACCATGGGGCAACTACAACCTTCACCCATCCCCTCTACCACCAACAAACCAGGTACCCTTCATTACCTTAGCAGTTAGCCATTAAGGTAATGAAGATCGGCTTGTATTTTTTTTTTCTTTTTGTACATAGTATTGACGTAGGCTGAAGCGCATTATTTTCAGGTCAGAACATGCCAACACGTTCGATGTTGCAATGAACTTATCGAAGTTTAGTGAATAAGCCCCATAGTGTTCCTTCTTAGCTTACCCCTACCCTGCATTGCGTGAGTTGTCTGCAGAAAGAACCGGGTCAATAGCAGTGACCACTTCCTCTTTCTGACGCAACATATGAACCAAAACTATCTTAAAAACTTCAAATGAAAGATTTGGGAGAAATTCTAGATGAAACTTGAATGAACGAAGGTAACCTAACCATGGGGTGTAATTGCTGAGAAAATGATTTCCCTTAATTCTGACTAATGTGTTGGTTTTTTTTGCACTCCTAATAGAGATGCTAGTAATACAATCGTGTTTCTTTTTGGTGATGTTCCTTCAGCAGATTAAACTCATTCATCATCCCCAGCTTCACGTCTTGATTTTATAATTGTTTTCTTGAAGGCAAATATACTGTTTTGTGTAACAGGATAACCAAATTTCTATTTTATACTGCAGTCTCTTCATATCTGTAGCAAAACAAATAATAATGTATAAGTTTGTTTGTAACTATAATTTTGCTGTAGTTGGAGTATGGGTACAGTATATTATTTCTGCCAGTTACATATAAAGCACGATTTGCACTCAAGCCAAATCTGATATTCCTTCATAACATTACATAGTTACACCGTAACATCGTTAACTAGTTACATAGTAGATGAGGTTGAAAAAAGGCATACGTCTGTAGCCATGTGTAAAATTGGTGTACATATCTCTTTCTCATGCTGGCAGTAAACCTGGTAAGTATGCAGGATTGCCAGCAACAATCATGGAGGTTTGCCCTCAAACCCTGGTGAAGTGTAATATGTCCCAAAGGAAGTGACAACGTGCTTTGTGTCCACCCTTAGTGACACAGAGGGTGTCTGTTTTCTGGAGGTGATATAAGACACAGAACTGCCTAAAGTTCAGTTCAGTTGGTGTTTTGACTCTGTTCAGGAGAGTCATGTGGATGTCTGCAACAGTGTTGCAGAGGCTGATGCAATAGCTGTGAGTCTGGGCAGCTCAAGAGAGACAAGCTGGTGAATCTCCCTGAGGGGAGGGGTGGAGAGCAACTCTATTAGAGGAGAAGGAACCTTCCTAATGGAGTGCAGCAGAGAGATGAGCGGCTAGACTGCTATCTGTGAGGGGCAGCTGGCCCATACCACCAAGCAACAATAAAGATGCCCTGTTCAAAGACAACCCCACTGTGTGAGTGTGAAGTTACTCTCCAGTGGAAGGCACCACCAAGGAGGAGTTCCTCATCAGAACCATCCCCTTGCGGACGCAGGGATCCTGATGGGTTGGAGGCGCTGCACTGGATATAGGTAGGACTCATGCACACTACCTCAGATGCCTGTCTGGGTTGGCATTCCCCACACAACATCATGCGGGAGACTCAGGAGTCCTGCTGCCAACAGGTGCACCACCAGACACGACCATCTAATGGGGACTGGTTAGACCATCTGTGGCCAATGTCAGATTGGGTGGGTCAGGTCAGGCCAGAAAATCTGTTACAATTTGGAGGCGCTGCTGAGATACCTGTCAACAGGACAGGCTTTTGCTAGGCACACTGGGAAACAGGAGAGTGTATGCTGCCACTTTGTGCTGTGTTGGGACGGAACCCAGGGGTAGTCAGGGGAGCTGATGGAGTTGTCAGACCGCAGGGACGACCATGGGAGGGAGAAATTGAGTTTGAGATGGATTCCACTGATGAGGAGAGGGAGTCTAGTTCTGGTGAAGAGACCAGTGATGGGGAGGAAAATTGGGATTCTGATAGTTCCATAGAAAATTGGGATCGTGAAACATCAGATGAGAATTGGTATAATGAGACAGCAGAAAAGATAGCTCACATCTCCAGGAGATGCCTGAAGGAAGTGTATGGGCATGATCCTCTCAGTCCACTAGCATCCAGGCCAGAGTTATGGGCTGATTGTGGGTGTCCAGTATGTCACCCAGAGTGTTATAGCATTGCTGCTCTAAACCCAGTGGACCATGCTGTGCGCAGGCCACCTTAAGAGGGTATGGTAGTACCAGTAATGGATACTCCAGCAGGGAGTAATCCTGGTTGTTACACATCTAAGTTACGATGTAGCTGTTATTATGTTATGATGAAGATATGTACTGTAATAATGTATTGTTGTGTTTTGCAGTGCTATCTGAAGGAAGGTTCCGCAAATTTAGATCCCAGCCGGGATGTTGGGTTCCACCAGGGGGAGAATGTAGCCGTGTGTAAAATTGGTGTACATATCTCTTTCTCATGCTGGCAGTGAACCTGGTAAGTATGCAGGATTGCCAGCAACAATCATGGAGGTTTGCCCTCAAACCCTGGTGAGGTGTCATATGTCCCAAAGGAAGTGACAAGATGCTTTGTGTCCACCCTTAGTGACACAGAGGGTGTCTGTTTTCTGGAGGTGATATAAGACACAGAACTGCCTAAAGTTCAGTTCAGTTGGTGTTTTGACTCTGTTCAGGAGAGTCATGTGGATGTCTGCAACAGTGTTGCCGAGGCTGATGCAATAGCTGTGAGTCTGGGCAGCTCAAGAGAGACAAGCTGGTGAATCTCCCTGAGGGGAGAGGTGGAGAGCAACTCTATTAGAGGAGAAGGAACCTTCCTAATGGAGTGCAGCAGAGAGATGAGCGGCTAGACTGCTATCTGTGAGGGGCAGCTGGCCCATACCACCAAGCAACAATAAAGATGCCCTGTTCAAAGACAACCCCACTGTGTGAGTGTGAAGTTACTCTCCAGCGGAAGGCACCACCAAGGAGGAGTTCCTCATCAGAACCATCCCCTTGCGGACGCAGGGATCCTGATGAGGTGGAGGCGCTGCACTGGATATAGGTAGGACTCATGCACACTACCTCAGATGCCTGTCTGGGTTGGCATTCCCCACACAACATCATGCGGGAGACTCAGGAGTCCTGCTGCCAACAGGTGCACCACCAGACACGACCATGTAATGGGGACTGGTTAGACCATCTGTGGCCAATGTCAGATTGGGTGGGTCAGGTCAGGCCAGAAAATCCGTTACACGTCCATCAAGTTCAACCTATGCTAAATTTAGACAACAGATACTTTATCCTATATCCGTACTTACAGTATATTGATCCAGAGGAAGGCAAACAAAAACCCCATGTAATATCATCCAATGATATCTCATAAGGGGAAAAATACATTCCTTCCTGACTACAAGAATTGGCAATCAGATTACTCCCTGGATCAACATCCTTCCCATGTTCACTTATTAGGTATATCCCTGCATACCTTTCCTTTCTAAAAAACATGTCCAACCTTTTTTTTTTGGAGAAGGAGCTTATTATACCCACATACAGAGAACATAAATGCGTATTTATATAACACTCATCATTTCAGAATGATCAGTAACCAAAATGTTCATAGAAAATATAACAATCGTAAATCCACTAATATTAACAAATATATTTCTTAAACAGACATACTGAAATCATAACTGAAATATTACTACCCGAGTTGCTAAATTTCTAAGGATGTCAAGAAAATATATATAAATCCCACTGGGGATTTGACCTAAACAGAAAATATCCAATGTAAAGGCTCTTACTGTAATTGTAATAGGAAGATCGGGTATACTGTAGTGTGGTGCTGATCCATGCGATCCAACAAGTGCAGCTAAACAGCCATTCACAAACATTCCTATTTATTCCTAAAGTGTCAACATTTTGGTTGCTGGGGGACCTTCCTCTGTCCTCAATGTGTGTTACTAGAGATGGGCGAATCCCCCCCCCCCCAAATCCATTTCCAAGATTTTCCCCCCAAAATCCATTCCACGATGTAAAATCTGCAAACGGATTTGTTCGGTTTTAATCCGCGCGGATCCAAAAAAACACCACTGGGTACAATCCGTTCATGGATTTGATGAATCCAAACCGTGGCTTCAGCAATCTGATTGCGGATTCCGCGGAGTGTATTGGTAATAATAATAATAATAATAGAAAATCCGCAAAACGGGAACAGCCCTTTTAGACTATTGATCCGCTGAAATCCGGGGACCAAAAGGAACCGGCCAGTCTGCTGCAGATCAAAAATTTGCCCCATAAATTTGCCCAACTCTAATGTGTTACATCCTGATTACCCGTTGGATTGCGGTTATTCAACCTAAACAAGGTTCTAATAGAATACCGTGTGAGTCCCAATTAATAAATGGTTACGTGGACTCCAGCTTTTTGCAAATTATTGAAAAATAATCTTTCAAAAATAATGTGCGTTCTAAGGGATAACATCTAAAAGATATGTCCATTCCACAATCTGAGGGCTCTCCGAATCTTTTGGTATATAGTTATTAGTTGTATCAGAGAAATAGTCAGCTGGTCAGGTATCAAGGCATAGCTTTATACCCACAAATAGTATAACAATAACAGAATAATAGTGATGTATTTATTTTGGTCCCCAAATGAAGCCTAATAGTAAATGACTATATATAATTACCTCATATTTATATGAAAGTAAAGCTTTAGTATATTGTTCAATAACGACACTTACTGTACCTAATGCAATGAATACAATTAATATACAATATCTAATGTAGAAAAATAACATGATATAATATTATTGTATGGAAGTTGATTA
This sequence comes from Ascaphus truei, assembly GCF_040206685.1. Taxonomy (NCBI): domain Eukaryota; kingdom Metazoa; phylum Chordata; class Amphibia; order Anura; family Ascaphidae; genus Ascaphus; species Ascaphus truei. The sequence continues at coordinate 29,514,991 of NC_134486.1, forward strand.
CGTATTTTAGCCTCCGCCGTAACATAAATCCAAAGTGTTCCACCTGCATCGACTTAATTTAGAGCTACATTACTGATAAAATGTGGCTGCGGAGGGGGGGCAGTGGCTGCGGAGGGGGGGCAGTGGCTGCAGGGGGGCCGGTGGCCATTCAGACCAGTTGCCGCCATGCCCGGCTCTCCCCCAGCTGCAGTCTTCTCTCTCCCTGTCTGTCCCACGCCGAGGTGTCTGACGCTGGCGCTCACCGGAAGCTGAGCCCAGCTGACTTCCGGCGCTGACGTCAGAGGACTCGGCGCGCGTCAGCATCAGACACCTCGGCATGGGACAGACGGGGAAAGAGAAGCCTGCAGCGGGGGAGAGCCGGACATGGCGACAACTGCTCTGACCGGCCGCCGCCTCCGCCCCCCCCCCGCATCCACCCTACGTTCAGAGAGAGGTAATACCGGACACAAACATGTCCGATATTACCTTTCATTTTATACCAGACGCAGGAGCAAAATACTGGGCTGTCCGGTTCCAAACCGGACACCTGGCAGCCCTACCCACAGGCAAAATGCAATACCCCTCCTTCACACCCAAAATGCAATACCCCTCCTTCACACCCAAAATTCAATAACCCCCCTCCTCCCCACACAATTCAATACACACATATATATTACCCCTGACACATTTTCTCATAGTAGGTATATTCTATAAGAATTAATTTTGTTACTTCATTCTTTTAAAGTGACTTTCTCATGTCAATATCTTCTACAGGGACAAAATGATACAAATGCGCTATCACTTAAATATACTTTTCTAACCCTGCATTATCTCTGAAAGCTTGTTTGGGAACATCTAACTACATTCACTGTGGACGTATGGACATCGAAGCAAGTCATACTGTAGAAGTTTTGATGATGACCGGTTTCAAAAAGTCATACTGCCCCAACCTTTCAGAAATACAATCTGAAGAACTTGTGAAGAATTTGCAGAGGAAATTGACAAAGAATAACCTGCTAAGTGTATTGCTATTAAGGAATATGGTCCTTTGACTTATTATTGCTGTCACGGAAGATCAGAACTTATCACCGGGATCAAGGCACCATTCAGGACAAAGAAGTTCAATAAAGAATATTTATTCCATTCCGGAGCCAGCAAGCACAGCGCAAAAACACAAATCGGAGCTATATTCACTAGAACAGGGCATACAGGGGGAATCCTAGCTGGCTAGGTGCTGAGTGCCACATTGAAGGCTTACCCAGGGCTTGCATCCACACTCCTTTGGGGTAGGGACCTGGTGCAATTCGCGGCAACGCAATTAAACAAAATCCTGCTGAAAAGTCTTGTTCTTCACTTCTCCAGTAACACACAGTCCCGTAGCACAAAGCGCTTTCACATTTCTTGCTTGTGTAGCCTAGTGCCCCTGGCTAATGCCTTTCCACTGGCCTCAAAACTGAAGTCCTGATAGGAACAGGCAGTGTTGGGGTTAAACTCCTGCACAGGGGATGGCTTGCAGTTGCAGCCTGGATAGCTACAATGTTATCATATCCAGGGGCAGGCCTACCGGCAGTTTGGAGTGTCATACCTGGGGAGGGTACTGGCTGGGTCACATGCAGATAGTGTGATGCCTGTCAGTAACTGGATCTGCCCTGTTATGGGGCAGGGTTACAAGCCCCTCCCCCGGGTATAAAAGCTGGCACTCCATCAAATTGTGGCTGGTGTTCTTCCTTCCCTAACCAGGTGTTACACTTGGTTAGGCTCCCAGCCTCGTTTTCATTGACTTTGCTACGGAGTATAGTGAATTTACCCTTATATATAATAGTATTTCTCCTTTACTTTCTCTCTTCCCACTCCAACACGTCTGCGCCCCCCCCCCCCTCTAAAAGGACTTCACATTGGGGAGCGCCATCTATTATATGTGGGTCACTACAAAACAAAGACAGACAATGTGTGACACAAGTAGGATAAAGGGAAATAGTTCATCAAGAAAGAGCAACATAATAGTGATGTTATTGGCTCACCATTCCAACTTTGAAGTATCAGGTATTTACTTCCTGGCATGGCTTGTATAACAGAAATGTATACGGTATGTGGCCTGGGCCCCCTCGGTTTCCCTTTTACCTTCGAAGCAGTGGGGAGGGGTGTGGCTGGCTGGGGAGGTTGCGGTGGCGGTTAGAGAGGCAAGCCGGTCGCTGGGAGCTTTGCGGCGCACCCGGCTAGCGGGGGCCGCCATCTTGAATTCCGCACGCACACACAGTGTGATTCCACAGTCCGGCTGCTGTCTCGTTGGTTCCCGCGCATGCACAGAAGGTAGCGCAAGCGGCGGCCTATAGGGAAAGGCTCTATGCAGGGACTACATGTCCCATGAGCCTCTGGGACAAGGGATACATGGTGCGTATTAGCTAATAGGGCTCTAGGATTCCACTGCTCGCCGGATAGATACTTTTGGCGTGCCTGAGAGCACGTCAGTCGGAGCTGGAACATCAGAGGGTAAGGGTGTAGGTGCAGTGTTTCTGTGGGCCCCTGCACTAGGCCAGAGACCCCATTTGGCCCCATTAGGCCCCTACTCACAGTAGCTTGTGGTTGCTTCAGGGAAGGCCACTTAGTTAGGGATCCTTCCCCTTTTACTGTCTAGTGTCTGGAACACAGTGAAGATGCCGCACGTTGATTGCGCCCTGTGGTCTGGGATCAGGCCATTTCAGTTGTAAAAGACTCTGGTGATATTGTCCATGCTGGAATTCACACCACGCGGAGGCGGACGCCATCGCGGACGACGACAACGTTGGATCAGACGGATTCCTTTGTTCATCGGCATTACCTGGGTGCTGGAACCCCGGGCAGGTACCCAACTAAGAACACCAACACATCACGGGATAGTGCTATCTCCTACACTTTTGGGTGGGCCCTGACATTGGGGGAAACGGACATCAGGGTATTGGTGTCAAGCACCCTATGTACTTTGGGGACACTCATTGGTTGTACGGGGTGGGGCCTATCATACTGTGTGGTACAGGGTACCAATATTATTGTGTTCAGTAAAGGTTGTTAGTATATACTTGAGTGTGTGTATTATTGGTATTGTTCCTTTAAGGGGCTTATCCCACCCCGTTGGGATCCCTTGCAGACGAATCAGGCACACCCCAGGCTCACAGTGACGGAGGTTCAGGCTTTCTGTGAGCCACAGGTAACGCACCAATCACGCCGTAGCCACCATATCTCCCATAGGGTGGGGAAAAGTCCGCTACATATAGGATATTGCGTTAGGATTAAAGCAGAAATATAATTACAGCAGAAGAGTCCTTTAAAGGAAATTATGGTTATTACAGCAGAAGACACGTGTGTGAAATGTAGCACGACCTGCAGAACAATAATTCAATATGCTTTAAAGTGAGTGCTAAAGTTCAGAAATACTGGATTTCAGAAGCTGTAAATAAAATTTAATTCACTGGATCCGAGGCTCACATGTAACAGTGTTTCCCCCACCCGATGGGAGATTCTGCCATTACAGTGTATGTGGCGCATGCTACCTGTTAGTAAGCAGGAGGGCTGAGTCGTTCGCCGATGGTAGTAGGGACATAGGACAGGTTTCTGGGGTACATACCCCACATGGTTCTCTAGCAGTGCAGTGCTTCCATCTGCCATAGGCTCCAGGTGTATAGAGCTGATCTCCTACAGTAGAAATACTCCCGCTCCTCCCCAGTAAGATCACACACCAGGCAGGAGGTATATGAAACAGGAACGGCTTTTATTGGGGTCCCCACTCTCAAGCAGTGGCCTGCCCAATACAGTCTCTGAGTCGGCCACCCAGCTTTAGGATGGTCCCTGGACAACCTCTACAGGTCAAGGGCCCCCACAGCTGTCCTTGCTCTTCCCTACCCTTCTAGCAGAGGCAGATGAAAGGTCCACACTCACTCTCCCCGAGGGGAAGAGGAACAGAGAAGGCCCAATGCTTAGACACTCTGCTGTGTGACCTGCCCCTCTCAGTGGGGAGAGGCACTAATACATTTGGGCTGCAATACCCCTTAAGTACGGCCAGGAGGAGGGCACTAGCTCTGATCCAGGATTGGATATGCTCAGGCCTAGCTGACACCGCCTCCCCTGTCACTCAAGGGTACAGCAGGGAGTGGGGAAACCCCATGATTACTACTGGCATGCCTGCTCTTACCAGGGCTTACTAGCAGTGAGGGCAGACGGGTAGCCAGAAAACCAGTCCTGGCTACACATAGAAAAGTCATATTAGCTAAAAGGCAACAAAACAAGCACACACCTTTTAACACAGTATTTTTCCACCAATTGTGTCAGTGATAACACAGCAGCATTGTCACTATAAAGTCAGCAGAGTTATAAAGGAATTGTGTGTAGGGAGACAGCGGAGATACAATTCCCATGCACTGGACAAGACTGATAAGTAACCACAGGGTTTGTTGCTATAGAAACAAGGTACCGTGCACCACTTTCTACTTATGTGCAGAAGTAGAGAGATAAATTTCAGGCGTTGCAACAACATTACAGCAGATTTCTCGAAGTAAACCTTTTTTTATGGCCAGATTAAATCAAGGGATGGTCTGAGATAAGATTCATGTTTCTAGGTCACATTGGGTTAAGTGAGGAATATCAGCTCCAGATGAGTTTGTAAAAGAGGAGTTGAGAGGTCATATTGTAATAGCCAGTGTTATGGAGTTCACAAGGTTACACATTGCATTCCAGGTTCAGTACAGTACTCAAACTATTTGCATGGTTGGGCCATGTTCTGGCTCCTCCCTGTGGTCATCCTGAGAACTTTCATAGACAACAACCCACATTTAGTAAGCAGTGAGATCCAAAAACCACAGTTAAGCCAGGGAACATAGCGTGACATTATGTAAAACAGGAGCGGACGCTATGTTCCCTGGGGTCACGCTTATCCTCAAAGCTCATTATATGCAAAAACAACGGCTGCTCTATATCTCATCTGCATATGCTTAAAGTCACTTTATTGTAGCATAACTTTGCACCATCTTCCAATAATGTAACATTAAGTATATCTCGCGGTTACTTTAATCCAGACCCTGAAATAGATCTTTAGCTCAAGTTAAGAGAGGATTGGGAAATTATACTGGGAAATAAGGCCATGTTAGTTACATCCTCAAAAAAAACAGTCAAATAAAATAAAGCGTCCATCACAAAATAAAATGCTGTGTGGTTACTTAGTGTTCATTTTCTGTTGGTTACCGATTTAATAAAATAATAGTAAAGTGAAAACGCCAGCCTATGCAGTAAGGCAGGGGACTTCCTCCAGGGCGGCTGTGTCTAGCCATTGATTGCTCCCCTCCCCGGTGGCTAAGGAGTTAATCCCTGGGGAGGGGCGGGTATTAGAGGAAGGCTCGAGGGTAGGGGATTTTGAAATGCGCATTGGGCGCGAGGGGAGAGTGGAAGATGTTGGCTGTGTTGCGGTCCACTGCTGAAGATGTTGCAGGCATTCCCCTTGCAGGCCAAAGAAGCGGGAGCTGAATGGCTGTGGGCAGCACTTTTTGGAGCTCCAGCCCAGCCAGCAGAGGCTCCGGTTGTGCTGGAGAGCAGGACAGCTGCTCCCCGGCAGAGTAATAGGAGGAGGACTCTGTCTAGGAGCGCTGGGGGAGGGGTAACCCCTAGGGATGAGGCAGCTGCTTCCAGGCCAAAAAAGAAAGCAGCACAAAAACGTTGCTGCAGGTGTGCGAAGGCTAAGAAAGGGCTGGCAGACATAGGGTCTCAACAAAGGGGGCCTACAGGTAACAAGGTCCCCTGTTTGGCAGGGAGGCCACCTATCAATACAAACAGGAACCTCTGCAGCACAGGCTGAGTTTCTTTCAGTCAGGCCTGTGGCCCACCACCCCAGGGATCCCCTGCATAGTGAAGAAGAAAGCAGGGCTGGGCAGGTGTTGGATATGAATTATGGGTTAGATGAATTCATGGTGCCTATTTCCCCAATAGGTTCGAGCTCCTCGCTGGATGAACCGTCAGCTACAGGCAATGAACGGAGCGTCCACGAGGAACAACAGCCGGACAGTTGGGGAGGCGACAGGTATGTTACAAGCAAATAAGCCGGGAGGTGTTTTCGCACAACTCAAAAGGTTGTTCGGCCTGCAAAAAGGGACGATGGCCGCAGAGCTAGGTCACAACCTTTCCCCGATGGTCAGGCAGTCAGCCACTGGTCGAGGTTGTATGTTGGGTGTCCAAATACTATGGCCTCAGACAGAAGGATGTGGAAGACCTGTCCACCTTCATTCAACAGATCCAGTTGGTCCTATGGAAACTGCGGAATCATAATATTATTCCAGCCTCCACCGTGGATGAGTATCGTCGCAAGTAATTCCTGTGAGGGGCCATTCCCACCCATCACATGTCATCATAATTAGGTGTTCTCTACTGCAAGGACCTCCCCCTACCTTTGAGGAGCTATTAGGGTTAGTAAAATGACACAAATCTTATACTCTCTTACATACTCCAAGAAGGCCAAAGAGCCCCGCAAGGGTGAATCCAAGGGGGTGTCGGCCCCAAGGTCAAAGAGGCATAAAGCATTGAGGATGACCCTCCTCTCAAACAGTCTACCACCAAGCCCCGACGTCCAGGATAGTATCCCCTACCTACAGGACTGAGGCAGACCTCAGTGGTGTTACAGTATGTGCTTCTCCTGTGGCCAGAAGGGTCACTTATCAGGGAATTTTCACAGAGTCCTGTAGCCCCCTACACGTCACCGATCGTGGTGGTATGGAAGAAGAATGGGTCGGTTCGCCTATGTGTGGATTATCGGACCCTGAATAATCACACCATACCTGACCAATATACTCTTCCACGGATTGAAGAAATTCTTAACGTGCTGTCGGGAGCCAATGGTTCAGCATACTGGACCTGAGATCTGGGTACTACCAGGTACCGATGAGTGCAGAAGAACAGGAGAAGACGGCATTCATGTGTCCTCTTGGCTTCTACCAGTTCACTCGTATGCCCCAAGGCATTTGTGGTGCTCCAGCAACGTTTCAGCTTCCGATGGAGAAGACCATCGGTGACATGAATCCACGGGAATGCTTGGTCTACCTGGATGATATCATCATCTTCGGTAAGACTCTGGAAGAGCATGTGGCACGTCTGCTGAAGGTGCTGGATCAGCTGGGCCAGGAAGGCCTGAAGTTGTCCTTAGACAAATGCCAATTCTGTCGCACATCCGTGACCTATGTGGGACACATAGTATCCGCGGATGGAATAGCCACCGACCCTGCTAAAGTCGAAGCCATGGTAAAATGGCCAAGACCAGAGAACGTCATGGAGCTACGCTCATTCCTAGGATTCTGCGGCTACTATCGCCGCTTTGTGGAGGGGTATTCCAGGAAAGCAAAGGTTCTCAACAACCTCCTCAAAATATACCCCGGATACCAGGTGTAAAAGCCACCTCCACGTGAACACCGTTTGGCAATAAGTGGACGGCTGCCTGTGAAACAGCGTTCAATGGCCCGAAGAAGAGCTTAATGGAGACGCCCGTTCTTGCGTATGCCGATCCTAAGCAGCCCTACATCCTTCATGTAGATGCGAGCTTCAATGACCTAGGTGCAGTCTTGCACCAGAAGTACCCGGCTCGCTTCCGACCAGTGGCCTATGTCAGCCGCAGTTTGACCCCCAGCGACCAGAATTATCCCGTCCATAAGTTGGAATTCCTCACTCTCAAATGGGCAATCGTGGACAAACTACATGATTACCTGTATGGTGTCACCTTCGAAGTGCGGACGGACAACAATCCGTTGATGTACATACTGACGTCCACCAAGCTGGATGCCACCGGCCACAGATGGCTGGCGGCCCTCTCAAATTACCAGTTCACACTGAAGTACAAACCAGGGCCATGAACATTGGAGCCAATGCTCTATTCAGAAGACCGGTACTGAATACCTCCCTGGACAATGACCTCTGGGAGGAAATCCCTGGACCAGGGATGCGGGCTATGTGCGCAACCGTAGCCATCGTGGAAGATAAAGTGGTCTTCTCTGAACTCAGGGTTGCAGACTCATTGGGATGCCAATCCAAGGCTATCCCTACCACCTACTGTAACCCAGAGGGAATGAACATCACCCCAGACCAGATCATCGCGTGGAAGGATCTGGTGCAATACCAAATACGGGATCCAGTGGCTGGCATTATCTGTCAGGTCGTCCAGCAAAACAAGCCTGCATTAATGAAACGTGCCCCCAGAGACATGGTCGCAATACTAATTCGAGGTGGACAAATTCAAAATTGATAATGGTCTATTCTATTGGGTGGTGCAGTACCATAAACAGCCGGATAGAAGGCATCCGGTCCTATCCAAGATCCTGCAACATATGGTCCTGAGATCACTACATGATGAACATGGCCATCTCGGCATGGATAAGACTTTCGGGTTGATACAAGACCGGTTCTTCTGGCCACTGATGCGATATTCGGTAGAACAACACTGCCGCCGATGCTCCCAGTGCATTCAATGCAAGACCCTCCCCACCAGAGCCATGCCAATGGCTCACCTGAAGAGCTCGGGCCCCCTGGACCTGGTATGCATGGACTTTCTGTGTATCCAACCAGACGCCCGAGGCATCGGAAACGTGCTACTTATCACATACCATTACACCCGCTATGCCCAAGCCTTCCCTACCACAGACCATCACAGTGGTGAAGATTCTGTGGGAGTGGTATTTTATACACTATGGCCTACTCAATTGCCTACATTCAGATCAAGGGCGGGACTTCGAGAGTAAACTCATCAGGGAGTTGTTGAAATTGCTCAACATTACCAAGTCCCGAACGACCCCTTATCATCCAGAGGGAGACGCTCTGCCGGAGAGGTTCAACAGGACCCTCCTCAATTTGTTCAGCACCCTGAAAGGCTCTCAGAAGAGTGAGTGGAGCAAACATGTGGAATCCTTGGAACATGCTTATAACTGTACCTGCCACGAGTCCATGGGATTCTCTCCCTACTTCCTCATGTTCAGGCGAGAAGCCCGGCTGCCTGTAGACATACGTCTGAGGGTATCGACCGACATGGTACCTAACACAACGCACTTCCGATATGTACAACGGCTCCAAGAAAGCCTGCAGCAGGCCTATCAGCTAGCAGAAGAGTCTTCCGCTCATCTGAATGCTAACAACAAAAGGCGCTACGACCATAAGGTCTGCCATCGGGAAATTCATCCTGGAGACGCCATTCTCCTTCGTAAATTTGGAATCCCTGGAAAACACAAATTGGCCAACCGCTGGCGCGACGGGGTATTCGAGGTCGAATCACAGATGCCGGCCCTGCCAGTCTACCACATAAAAGACACGAATGGCCGGGTAAAGGTCTGGCACCGCAATCATCTCCTGCCTATCCCACAAGTGGGGGATGACAAGCCAGAGACAGGGGCTACACCATTGGACGGTGAACCGGAAATATCTGAAAATGAAGAAACCGTAAATGAGACAACCGAGGATCCTATAGAAAGACCATCTAGTAGCACAGACCAAAGTCAAGCGGCACCTCCCGAAGGAGCTACGGGTAATGGGCCCAGGCCTCAGATGCCTTCTCCGGTGGCTCCAATGAGCCCTCCTCTGGACCCCAGAAGTCCTTGCTTCATACCTCAGAGACATTACAGAAACTGTTGTAACCCCAATGAGAGAGGTTGAGCCTCAAGAGTATGGACACTACTCCCCAGAGGGAGTTGAAGAAGGGCTTTGCTGAAGCCAACCTGTTAGGTACCCTCCCAACCGAGTAACCTATGATTCATTTGGGGCACCCCACTATGAGGCTCAGCAGTGGTCTCGTACTAAAATCAAGTCGGTCATAGTAATGTTTACTGAGATGTATAACTTGATGTAAAGCCAATTCAATGTGTTAAGTTGTACATATGACACTGCATATTATATAACTTCATTGTTGTGGTTATATTACAATGTTCCCAAGCTGAGACGTTGGGTTTTCACCAGGGGGAGGATCTAGCCCAGGTTCCCCTCTGGGCTTCTCTATGGCCCCTTACCTCTCAGCGCGGGTGCACTAGGCAGCGGGGGCAGGTGCCGACGAGTTGCAGAGGTTGCAGCTGGTTACCTGCTCTCCCTGATTCTTTCAGCGGCTCCCATAGCAGGGCATCGCCATGACAGTTGTGGCCGCGCATGCAGTCACGCATGCGCAGTGTGAGGCGCACGAGGCGGCCATGGCAGGGAAGGTACTCTGCGGGGACTACAATCAGGCTATAGGTCCACCAGGCCATAGGGCTGCTGATCAGGTGTTACACCAAAGCCAATAGGGTGCCAGCATTCTCCTGCAGAGGAATATTGATACACGCGCTAGGAGCACACCAGTCGGAGCTAGGACAAGAAGAGGGTAGGGTGTGTGGCCAGAGACCCCCTTAGGCCCCAGCAAGGCCCCAGCTCCCCTCAGTTTGTGGTTGCTGCAGGGACAGGCCCATCAGATAGGGACACTGCCCCTGTAGTACCAGTGTGAGGGACACAGCCAGGAAGCGGCTGCAACCTGGCATCAGGTGGTTTGGGACCAGATCACCATTCACAGATAAGAGACTATCTTCAGGGTGGTATACTCCTATCGGACACCACCCAATGTGGAGGCGGACTCGTCGCTGACGACGACGGAGTGGGACCGGACGGCTTCTTGTCTACAGTCGGCGCTACCGGGTGCTGGAGTACCCAGCAGGTATCATCAAGTGCACCAACTTTACACACGTTAGTTGTGGGCAGCACTGTCTCACACACTTGGGGTGGGAGTGCCTATTGTGGGCCGGACACTAGGACATTGGTGCCCCTACACCCAGGTACTGTGGGACTACAGTCTGGGACTATTGATATATGCACTATACGGTGTGCTTATGTAATATATGTGTGTTATCAGTTGTGCTTAGTAAATATCGTCATACCATATCCTGGTGTGTGTTACTGAGTACATTGTCCTGTGACTGGTTATCCGACACTTTTAGCAGGTGGAGGCGCTGTCACCAGATGGATCAGGTGCACCCCAGGATCCCAGCAGCAGAGGCTCAGACCTCCTATGAGCCACAGGTAATGCACAACACACACAGTAGCCGCCATATCTCCCAGGAGGTGGGGGAAAGTGCGCTATATATATATATATATACAGTGCTTGACAAATCACCCAAAAATCTACTCGCCGAACCAAAAAATCTACTCGCCACCTAGTCCCGCCCCAACCCAGCCTCTAGTCCCGCCCCCAACCCCGCCTCCAATCCCGCCCCCAGCCCCGCATTTAAAAAAAACCATAAATGAAATAAATTTAATAAATTCCTAGTAAGAACATTCGTTTTTGACATAAGTTTATTTATTGTATTACATTATACTACAATTAGCCCTTGGTGTGTGTGTGTGTGTGTGTGTGTGTGTGTGTGTGTGTGTGTGTGTGTGTGTGTGTGTGTGTGTGTGTGTGTGTGTGTGTGTGTGTGTGTGTGTGTGTGTGTGTGTGTGTGTGTGTGTGTGTGTGTGTGTGTGTGTGTGTGTCTGTGTGTATAAATGTCGAAACTAGAAAAAAAAGCCAGATGTGAATGACTAGTTTCCTGCACCCCTTAACTAGTGCCTGGATACCCCTGCTTCACAATATTTAAAGCAGCAATCCCACCTGGGATCTTACCTGATCCGCAGACCCTCAATGTCCAGGTACCTCATTCCTGCAATGTTATACATTGGAGGGGATGTGTTCCCTACCTGTCTTCTGGGTTAGGGGGGGTTCCGATGTCTCCCGTGTGAAGCTTGAGTCAGATCTGGAAGAAAGCAGTATAGGTTATTTCGGTGTAGTATAGGGCAGTTAAGATATACAGGGTAAATAAAATATCCAGATCCAGATTGTGAGACAGAGAGAGGGTGAGACAGAGAGAGGGTGAGACAGAGAGAGGGTGAGACAGAGAGAGGGTGAGACAGAGAGGTGAGACAGAGAGAGGGTGAGACAGAGAGAGGGTGAGACAGAGAGAGGGTGAGACAGAGAGAGGGTGAGACAGAGAGAGGATGAGAGAGACGGAGAGAGAGGGTGAGAGAGACGGAGAGAGAGGGTGAGAGAGACGGAGAGAGAGGGTGAGAGAGACAGGAGAGAGGGTGAGAGAGAAGGTGAGAGAGACGGAAAGAAGGTGAGAGAGACGGAGAGAAGGTGAGAGAGAGACGGAGAGAAGGTGAGAGAGACGGAGAGAGGGTGAGAGAGACGGAGAGAGGGTGAGAGAGAGACGAGAGAGGGTGAGAGAGAGACGGAGAGAGGGTGAGAGAGAGACTGAGAGAGGGTGAGAGAGAGACGGAGAGAGGGTGGGAGAGACGGAGAGAGGGTGAGAGAGAGACGGAGAGAGATGGAAAGAGGATGAGAGAGAGACGGAGAGAGGGTGAGAGAGAGACGGGGAGAGGGTGAGAGAGAGACGGAGAGAGGGTGAGAGAGAGACGGAGAGAGGGTGAGAGAGAGGAGAGAGACGGAGAGAGGGTGAGAGACGGATAGAGGGTGAGAGAGAGTGAGAGAGAGACAGAGAGAGGGTGAGAGAGAGACAGGGAGGGGGAGGGGGAGGAAGAGAGGGAGGGAGAGAGGGAGAAACCGAGAGGAGAGAGGGAGAAACCGAGAGAGAGGGTGAGAGACGGAGAGAGGGTGAGAGACGGAGGAGGGTGACTGTGGGGGATGGGGTGACTGGGTGTGGGGTGACTGGGTGTCTGAATGGGTGGGGATTACTTACTGTGACTGGGTGGGGATTACTGACTGTCTGACTGGGTGGGGATTACTGACTGTCTGACTGGGTGGGGTGACTGGTGACTGGGCAGGGGACAGGGGGGTGGGATGACTGACTTTTGACTGACTGGGTGGGGGGAGTGACTGACTGGGTGGGGGGGGAGTGACTGACTGGGTGGGGGGGGTATGACTGACTGACTGGGTGGGGGGGTATGACTGACTGACTGAGTGGGGGTATGACTGACTGACTGACTGGGTGGGGTATGACTGACTGACTGGGTGGGGGTATGACTTACTGACTGGGTGCGGGTGGGGGGATGACTGACTGGGTGGGGTGGGGGATGATGACTGGGTGGGGTGGGGGGGGATGACTGACTGGGTGGGGTGGGGGGATGACTGACTGGGTGGGGTGGGGGGATGACTGACTGACTGGGTGGGGTGGGGGGATGACTGACTGACTGGGTGGGGTGGGGATGACTGACTGACTGGGTGGGTGGGGGATGACTGACTGACTGGGTGGGGTGGAGGGATGACTGACTGACTGGGTGGGGTGGGGGGATGACTGACTGGGTGGGGGGATGACTGACTGGGTGGGGTGGGGGGATGACTGACTGGGTGGGGTGGGGTGGGGGGGGTACCTCTGGTGTCTACACGTTCTCTCTCTCCCTCTCATACACACAAACACACACACACACATACACACACACACACACATACACACACACACATACACACACACACACACACACCACTCTCTCTCACACACACACACACATACACACACACACTCACACTCTCTCTCGTTGGGGGGGGGGTCGGGGGGGAGTGGAGACAGCCACGGGGACCGAGGGGAACACCCCTGCCCCGCGCGTGCAGCCACAGGAGCGGAACCGGAGGGGGGGAAATCCCCTGCTGTCATCGCCTGCCCGCGCGAGCAGCCACGGAGACAGGAGCAGAGACCAGAGGGGAAGCGGGTTCGGGGGGGGGGGGGGGGAGGGACGACATTCCCCGCTATCATCTCCTGCCCCGGGCGTACAGCCACAGGGACAGGAGCGGGACCGGAGCACACGCGGGACGGGGTGGAAATCCCCCGCTGTCATATCCTGCCCCGCGCGAGCAGCCACAGGGACAGGAGCGGAGACTGAGGGGATGAGGGGGGAAGCGCGAGCAGGAGACAGGGACCGCGCGCGCGAGAGCAGCCATTACTTACCCCTGCAGAGAAGGGCTCCATTCCACGTCACGGCCAATTGGCCAATCAGCCAGGAGGATATTTTTTGTTATTTATTTATTTTTACATTTGTGGGAGGGGGGGGAGCGGAGACAGCCACGGGGACCGAGGGGAACACCCCTGCTGGCATCGGAGCAGCCACGGGCACTGGGGAAGGGCAACCGGGACGGGAGGGGGGAACATCGCCCGCTGTCGTCGCCTGCCCCACGCGAGCAGCCACAGGGACAGGAGCGGAACCGGAGGGCAAGCGGGACAGGGGAGGGGGGGGAGACATCGCCCGCTGTCATCTCCTGCCCCACGCGTGCAGCCACAGGGACAGGAGCGGAACCGTGGGACAGGGGGGGAAATCCCCTGCTGTCATCTCCTGCCCGACAGGAGCGGAGACTGGAGGGGATGAGGGGGAAGCGCGGGCAGGAGACAGGGAGCCGCCATTACTTACCCCTGCAGAGAAGGGCTCCATTCCGCGTCACGACCAATTGGCCAATCAGCTAGGAGGATATTTTTATTTATTTATTTAAAAAAAAAAAATTTGCGCAGAGCAGGGGGAAAAAAGTAGCTGGCCACCGGCCAATTTCCGTTCGCGTCTGGCGAGTGGGGCGACCGGGTTTGTCGAGCACTGTATATATATAATATATATATATATATATATATATATATATATATATATATATATGAAAAAGAAAAGGGAATGAAGTAGCGCCAAATAAGAAGTGTTGAAATAGTGTAAAAATATTATTAATGATAATTTAAATGAATATTTCTAAATAGGCAAAATCACTAAAAATTATAAATGTGTATACTACAATTTAAAATAAAAATATATAACATATATTATGTGCTCCTATTTCGTGAAAAACAATTTAAGACAACACTCCAAAAACATGTTATAACATAAAATACATAAAATACAAGCAAAAAGAAAAATTGATATAAAAACCAGTCCTTGAGTGAAAATCCTTAAATAGGAAAAAATAGTCCTGATATGAGGGGATCTCTGGCAGCTCTCAAATAGGATGAACCACATCCAGATGATACCTATTAGAAAGAAAAAAAGAGGGAGAGCGCACGCCCCATAGCATAATACAGTATATTTATTGGAAAAGTGGAGGGGGGGGTAGAAAATCCACTCACAAGGGTAGGTTAAAATCAAGCAGTGTGTGAAATATATCACCGCCAACTCTGGTCACTCAAACTCCAGACCCTGCAGTCCAACTCTCACTTGAATGAGTTCCAGAGAGGGGAGAAGAGATACCAATCAGAGTTCATACTCACACATGGCCGTGTGAGTCTATTGTTAACCTAACGTGGTTAAATTTTAAATCCACCTCCGCCCCTTTACCCCTTCTTTCCCTATTTGTATGGTACAAAGGAGCAGGTGGGGGACGTGACAGCCCTGCAGTAAGGTGCCATCAAAAGACACCTCCCTCTAGAGATCACTCGCTTGTCCGTGTGAGTGGATGCAGTATTCATCTGCTTTTTTGATTTTAATACAGTTGTCTACCCCACTTATATTTTATATTTTCTGTATTGTCCCTTACGCAATTTGTTCTCGTTCCATTTAATCCTGAGGACGACATCGCTAATCATTCCTGTGGAGAAGACCAGAAACACTCAACTCAAGAGAGGAGAAGAAAAGTATAAGCGGAAAGAACACTGGAGAGAAGACACCTAAAGTAAAGATACCTTGATGTGGAAGCATTTACACAAGGCCGTGTAAGTGTTTACGTTATTGCACACCTTACTGTATTTCACCTCACAGCTCTATACCGTGCAGTTTCACAAACGTCTGTAAAGTCCCTCAACCTGTGCTCCCCCATTTTTTGTCTGTTTTCCCAACTCTCACTTGAAGCTGCTGGTAGATGTTCTCTGGTGCATGAGTAGAAAGGCTCCTTAAAATCAATGATGCAGTATTTGAGTTTTAGGAAAATCTCCAATCTCTGCTGGCCGCAATGTGTATCAGCGCTCGATACGGCCTGTCATGCGCTTGCGTGATGACGCAGTTCCGTTCTCTAACGCGTTTCGTCACGTGCTGTGACTTTCTCAAAGGGTTGCAACGTGACGAAACGCGTTAGGGAACGGAACTGTGTCATCACGCAAGCGCATGACGGGCCGTATCGAGCGCTGATACACATTGCGGCCAGCAGAGATTGGAGATTTTCCTAAAACTCAAAGACTGCATCATTGATTTTAAGGAGCCTTTCTACTCACGCACCAGAGAACATCTACCAGCAGCTTCAAGTGAGAGTTGGACTGCAGGGTCTGGAGTTTGAGTGACCAGAGTTGGCGGTGATATATTTCACACACTGCTTGATTTTAACCTACCCTTGTGAGTGGATTTTCTAACCCCCCCCCCCCTTACCTTTTCCAATAAATGTACTGTATTATGCTATGGGGCGTGCGCTCTCTCTCTTTTCTCTTTTCTAATATATATATATATACATACACACACATTTATAACTTGCCCTAACCTTGCAAGTCATATTGTATATTTTCTGGATCTTATCATTATATGTTTTGGGAATTTTTGCCTCCAACTACACAAATCTATTAAAGGTTCAATTCGTCTACAAAAAACTACATTAATAAGACGGCCCCTTTTAGTACGAAAGTGAACTAAGGACAGTGGCATGTTAATACTGTAGGTTAAACATAGCTGCTTGACACGTATTTTAAAAAAATGGCTGCTATAAGTTTTTATAAATACCTTTTTAAAACAATTACAGAAGAAGTAAGTTTTACACAGGATGCACATCAGAATGCATCTGCGTTAGGTTACATTCCCAGTGAAATCATGGACAGTCCATGGATTATCATAGAAATAGTGTAAGAGAATTATCACTGCCATATACGCAGAGGGGGTTGAAACATTTTGGATGCTCAAGTTAACTAGAAGATATGATGTGTGTACTTTTAGCTAGGTGGATAACTGTGTTTATTTTTTAGGGGGGGGGGGAAGAAATAAAGTGAAAAAGAAATTTGGCATTTGTGCTACAATGAAAGTGCAAGATTGAGCTAATTCAATTAACATCACAAATTGGATATTCAGAGGCCAATAAGCTCACATTTTAGTCCAAATGTATATTGACTACTGACAACTTTATCACTGCCCTTAGCTGCAATTCCCCACACAGTCACCCAGCAAAATCCCAAGCCCTGGATAAAACAATTGTAAATTACACATGAACTCTATATCCAGAAGTTCCCCATCAACATGATTGTATTTGACATAGTAAAAAAATCACTTGCCAAGATGCAATTAAAAAAAAAAGCAGTGAGTAATAAACATGCCTGAAAGAAATAGTAAATAATGGGGATTTATTTTATTGACTCTTTATAACAAAACATGTATTTACTTTAAACGGGCGTATTATGTTATGTTGGGTTAAAAAAAAAAAAACTTTTACTACACAAAGTAGTGGAAAGAGTGGAGGCGCGTGAGCAGATGTGCATGTGTAACCCTGTGTCGAAATATGCTTTCACTACCTCAAGCGTGCCCCAATAGATGAGTTTTTGTTTATGCCAATGCGCCTTGGATTATGTTTTAGGGCTTTTTGTTTTGATGGCCATCAGGCATTGAATTGCTTCATGGTTTTTTTTATGGTTGGGCATCACACCTTTATTGGATTGGTTGGGGGGGGGGCTTCAGCCCTGAGGATGAGGACGGTGTTCATCCAGGGTGGGGTAAGTAACCCCATTGGTAAGTAACCCCATTTTTAACACACGTCACCATTGATTGCCAATGTGGCTATCTAGGCCGGCAGTGGATATTCAGAGTTGAGTGCAAATAGCCGCACGGCTATTCACAGTTGAGTGCAAATAGCCGCACGGCTATTCGCACTCAGTAGAAAATAAAATGGAAAAAAAAATCATCCCAGCCAGGAATCGAACCCTGGTCCACTATGCTAATGGCCTGGAGCATAACCACTGAGCTATAAGACTTTGTGATGCTTTCTAGTGAATAAAGGCATAGAAACCTACTGACATTACAGTGTTCATAGCAGCTTGGCTATTCGCACTCAGTAAAGTTGAGTGCAAATAGCCGCACGGCTATTCGCACTTAGTAGAAAATAAAATGGAAAAAAATAGACACCCCAGCCAGGAATCAAACCCTGGTCCACTGTGCTAATGGCCTGGAGCATAACCATTGAGCTATAAGAGTTTTTGAGGTTTTTGTTGTGAATAAAGACATAGAAACCTACTGACATTACAGTGTTCATAACAGCTCGGCTATTTGCACTCAGTTAAGTTGCATTTTATTTCCTACTGAGTGCGAATAGCCGAGCTGCTATGAACACTGTAATGTCAGTAGGTTTCTATGTCTTTATTCACAACAAAAACCTCAGAAAGTCTTATAGCTCAATGGTTATGCACCAGGCCATTAGCATAGTGGACCAGGGTTCGATTCCTGGCCGGGATGTTTATTTTTTTCCATTTTATTTTCTACTGAGTGCGAATAGCCGTGCGGCTATTTGCACTCAACTGTGAATAGCCGTGTGGCTATTTGCACTCAACTGTGAATATCCACTGCCATGTAGGCCCCCATTGAGATGGCTTAGGTAGCCACAGTGACAGAAGGCAGGGTCGGTGCAACCACTACGCGGTGTAGGGTGGCACATTTTGTGGGGTTGGCAGAGGATGAGGAGGATGATGGCAGTAGTGTGACTCGCGGGAGGCCGTGAGCAGAGCAGTTGCAGAGCGGAGGAGGAAGCATGCATTGCAGAGGAGGAGGCAAGTGGTGTCTGCGGCAGAGGACACCGCAGCGTTCCGACCGTGGCAACCTGGAAGAAAGTGAGAACTTCCAGTGCGAGGGAGGACCTCGTTATCCAGGTAAGGAATTTTAACTGGGGAGCGAGAGAGGATGAAGAGAGGATGATGGGGGGATGAAAGGCATGAGAGAAGGATGAAGAAGGGATGAACGGGGGTGAGAAGATGAAAAGAGGGTGAGAGAAAGAGAATGAGGGGGTTGGCAGAGATAGAATGGGGAGGAGTGGGAGAGAGATAGGATTATGTTGGGCCAAGGCAAATCCAACTAAGATTCCAACATTTTAGGGGAATTTAATTTTTTGGGGAGTGAGGAGGGATGCACAGCTGAAGGTTCACCTAGGCACCAAATACCCTTGCACCAGCCGTGGTTATAACAAGAGTAGGAGAATAGTTTCATGGTGTCTCTCATTCTCTTTCTCTCTCGCATTATTACCCTTTATTACTATGCTTTACAATACAAAATGTACTTCCTTGTTATTTTTCTGGCAGGAGTTCATACTCAAGTTCTTCTAACATTGGGCATAATGCTGCACGGGGACAAGCTGAGTGACTGCACCCATGGCTGCCCCAGTGCGGGACGATTTACCACTGTGGGGGGTCCCGGAAGCCTGGACAACCCGTCTTCCCCAGCAGCAGTATCTGCAGAACCGCAGCTTTAACCTTCCTCAGCCACGGTTCTGGAGACAATAAGTTGTGGATATAAGCGGTAGTGGCAATTGGGACCATTGTTGGCCAAAAATCCCCATAGACTTCCATGCATCTGGAAAACGCCCCAACAGTCGCTTTGATTATATTGAATATATATTGATATATTGAATACAGCCGATTGCCTTAGAAAGTTAATATTAACCCCTAGTGAGATGGGTTTTGGATTTAGTTTCAACATAGGAATACGTTGCTGGTTTTGCAGCTTTTTAACCCCCTGAATGGCACATGGTCTCCTGAATGCCCTGTGTGCTTCTGCAGCACTAATACCAGTGCGCTAATAGCGGAGAGCAGCTCTAGCTGGAAAATGAATCTCTATTTTATATCCCACAGCTGCATAATACAGCAGTATTTCAATATACTGTAATGAGAGCACAGATAGCACAATCAATCTTTAACTGTACAATCAGCACAATTTGCATACTAAGGATAAGCATCCTATTTTTTAAGTCCAGAGGAATTAATTTAAATTGATTTTTTTATTTTTAATTAGCAATTTACAGTGTACAGAGCTGCAGCCATATAACTCCCTCCACCTTACGCCAAAAGACATTAGGTAGCGTAGTTAATACTTGGGTAATGGTTTCAGTTGGAAAATTTGCATTAGAATATTTTGCACGTGGCTTGATTGTTTTTTTTTTTTTTTTTTCAACGTATATTTCACACGGAAAAAAAAAACATAATGGATCAGCATTAAATAAGAGAAAATGATAAGCTCACATTTTCCTTTGGGTTTCACCAAGTTTCTCCTTTAATGTAGCCCCCCAAAAATAGTAGCAATACAAAAAATAAAAAATGAGAACACACAAGGGAAGGTAAAGTTAGCATAGACACAGTTACATGTCAAAATAGAGCCACGCTTAGGCCTGACGAAGGGGGGTGTAGGCCTTGAAACGTTGCTCTATTTTAAAGAACAATTCCAAAAGTGCAGGAAAACAGCCTCAGACGAGGAGAATCCGGCTCGTGCAGCCAACACAGACAAACAATTTCTTCAAAGTGCAGGTCTCCTCAAAGACAGAGGTACAAAGTAGAGCTCTACTCACAAAGTTCATAATGACATTCTCCTTTACTGTGACAGCCAAGAACAGTGGAAAGAGAACGCGTCAGGTCCCATATGAACCTTTCAGAACCCTGATGAAGGGGGCAGTAGGCCTTGAAACGTTGCTCTATTTTAAAGAGGAAACTTTGTGAGAACAAAAGGAAAAACGTGAGTCATTTTTCTCTTACTTATTTTTGGAGTGCTGATCCAGTACGCGTTTGTTTAAATAGTTGTACGCATCTAGCGGTATGGATGCAGGATCCAGGCACCTCCATCTGACATTATATAAGACAGGGTGAGCGCAAGATTGTTCTACTTTATTTTTTAAAGATATATTTCACCGCCACATTATTTTTGCCCACTACGATTTTCCCAATAAAGAGACTTTTATTTTATGATGAGCTGTATCCTCTCCACATAATACATGTAACTTGGCTAGAATTTGAATAATTAGGTCTAGCGCACTAATGTAAGTTGCTAATTAATTACTCAATTTAAAAAATCATTTAATGCTCAATTAGCTCCCCCAGCAGGAAACTATTTCAAATGGATTGCCTGTCGATAAAATGCCCGTTGTACTCCGGAGAGACTATTTTTCGCTACTTAACTTCACTATCTTTGCTGGGAAATAGCACTGATATATTTGCATTTATCAAGTTCAACAAATTATTATACCATTAGAAATACTATAATATTATGGGCGGGGGGGGGGGTGCTTTTTTACTTTAGAAAACTGTGTGATGTGCCACACAAGATAAATGTTGTTAATACTAGTGTTTTCACTTCCCGGTTTTGGAAATCCCGACTTAATAGATTTACGTAAGATTTGGGAAAATAGATATCACGAATCACATCAAAAAAAAAAAAAAAAAAATATATATATATACACAGTGGTTGACAAATCACCAAAAAATCTACTCGCCACACAAAAAAATCTACTCGCCACCTAGTACCAAACGTGTGCTGCTTGGGCCAATATTTACTCGCTCGGGGGTTAAATCCACTCGCCCGGGGCGAGCAAATGTATAGGTTTGTCGAACACTGTATATATATATATATATATATATATATATATATATATATATATATATATATATATATATATATATAAACAAAAAACACAGTACGAGCCAATATTATCAACACAAAATTATACATAGGAGGTGGCTGGTGTAAAAAAAAACAACTTTACATTTTTTATTTCTGCTAAGAAATTGTGATAGTTTAATAGTAGAGATGGATACATTTTTTGGGGTGGATTTAGATGTACTGGTTCATTTGGTCCGTGGATTTTTCTCAAAAAGGCCAATCCTCCACTTCCTTGAAAGGTTGCTGTTCTGTCCCAAGCTTACTGCGGCTTAATAAGCGGAGACAGGCAGTTAAGTTAAGTTATTCCTTCTTCTATAAATAATGGAGTCGTCTTGCGTTTATGATGTTTTTATTGTGGGAACATAAACAGAAATAAAAGGGGGAAAACATTTTGGGAATGCATAAAAATCAGGAATAGGTAAGAAACAAAGCTCTCACAGGGAGAGCAGTGAGGAGAAACAATGCAGAGAGCAGCACGCTCTGAAAGGGAGGAGCTGGACACTACCAAAGGGAAACAACCTGGACTGCACCAAGTGACAGGGAGAAAGGGAAGTACCAAGGCCCAAGGGTGGGGAAGGGGAGGTTGCTAAGGCAACCGGCAGGAAACAGGAAGAAATACTTATGACGATAGCTTATCACAGGTTGTAATTTACACCAAATACTGGGTTTGAACTGAACGAGGCTTAGATATAATAAAGTATATTTATTCCTTTGGATAGGTGAACACACGAAATAATACAGTAACAGACAAGAAGTACACTTACTTTGGGGATGGGAGATGAGAAATATGTAGCATAGCAATTCTCTCGCAATCAGGTAACAATTCAGATGATATCAGAAGACAAAGAATAAAGGGTTGACAACAGTTTTTTAAACCTTTTGTACCCTATCCTTTACATTGAGTACAGGTGATTGGTCTTAAATTACCTCTAGCCACTCATTAACGTGGGAATACATTTTGATACATGCCCCCCTGCTAACTGGTACATGCGCACTAGAACTCTGGGGTCTCATTTCTGTAGCCCCTCATCTGCATCAGGAATGCCAGCTAGTCTACCAGATTGGATTCCTGGCAGGATATTCTTTGTTGTAAGGTGTTAAATGGGACACTTAAAGACTGCTCTGGTTTGAGTAATCTCCGCCCTCATGTAAACAGTGGAGGTGACAAACTCCTTTGAACAAAACTTAAGTCCTAGACATTGGGTCGCCTCTCTGGCCATATGCTACCCTGGTATGCAAAGGAATTTCCTCTGGGTTTTATCTCTGCTTTGGGACACAGTATGAAGGATAAAACACAAACATATTAAAATATCCGGTTCCGTTGGGTCCAGCAGGTCCAAACTTCACAGTTCTCAATGCCGGAACTGGGACACCATATGGTCCAATTTGCGACTTGCTACGACCTTCGGAACCGGAGTTACACAAATACACTTAAAACTGTTTCTCATTTTAATACAAAAATCGCCGCTGTAAATTAAATCACGGTTTTTCACTAAATCCCCATTGAAAACAACGGGCTCCGCCGCCATAGACTTTCAATGGCAAACCGCCGCCGTTGGCGGCTATGGGAATCCGCCGCCATAGACTTTCAACGGGGCGACGCCGCCGTTGAAGTCAATGGGGGTTTTCCGCCATAGCCGGTCAATAGAGATTGGCCGCCATTGGAGTCTATGGGAAAAGTCCCGAACTTTCAAGGGGGTCCATACTCTGTCGGGTTGGTCCAAGAGGGTCAAGGATGGTTCTGCAGCGATGCCGGAGCAGTGACTACAGATACCCCAAACCCTGATCCTCTGGACCCTCCGGAACCGGAGTTATGGATTCCCAAATTTCAGCCTTTCACACTTAGTCGATTTCTTGAGCTGTTTCTGCCGCCGCCATTGG
Source organism: Ascaphus truei (assembly GCF_040206685.1). Taxonomy (NCBI): domain Eukaryota; kingdom Metazoa; phylum Chordata; class Amphibia; order Anura; family Ascaphidae; genus Ascaphus; species Ascaphus truei. The sequence continues at coordinate 29,538,349 of NC_134486.1, forward strand.
AACCTATGGCGCGACCCGTTCTTCTCGGTTCGACCCTTATCGGGGGTCCAGGATACGGGGACCCGGTTGTGGTCGAGTGGGGGGAGGTCTAGGAACTAGGGGCAGAAAGAATTTTATTTCTAGGTGCTCTAGAACTGTTTATTCCCACGCCACTTGTCGTTGAACTTGACTGCTAAGTGATCAAAGCTCTCTTATTGAAAATGTATCCGCTTTACGGTTTTCTGGTTTGGACGGCAGCCAACTCGTTCCTGGAAAGCTCCTTCGAGGATTCTCCATTGAAGTCAATGGGCCCATTGACTTACAATGGGAAACAGCCGCTCCTCCTCTCGGACGCCATCTGCTGGTCTTCACAGGAAACAGGACCCAAACAGTAAGATTCGCCATTGAAACACATGGAGCCTCAATGGCGGCCTATGGGACCCTGCAAAATGGTGCCTGAAAAGGCGGGAAAATTACACAAAGGGCTATAATCACTAAACAACTATTAACCCTTGTGCTCCCAGATGGATCCTAGTGTGTGTGTGATGCAGACACTGATTAAACCAGATATTACAATAAAGCATGGGAACAGGGGAATACACATTTTCATGTCATAACAAGGGTTACATCACATTTCTGGACCTCAGCCCAATTAACCCCTTGTCTCCATGGTGAGGTCAGGGGATGGCCAAATGGGGTGCAACCCCTTTAATACTGGGCCATACCGGCCATAAGTTAAGGCGGACATAAAGTGCAGACGGCCATGTGTACATGGAGTGTCGAGTTAAGGCGGCCATAAAGTGCGGGCGGCCATGTGTACAGGGAGTGTCGGGCGGCCGTGTGTGCGGGCAGTGCGGTCGGCCATGTGTACAGGGAGTGTCGGGCGGCCGTGTGTCCGGGCCGGCCGGGCGGAGGTGCATTTTTTAAACTTAAGGAAGAAGAATCCGTTGTGCGATCCGTTTTTATTAAATGAAGAAGCATGAAACTCAAGGGTCTGATGTGTGAGTGGAGGTGTGAGTGTGTGTACACAGGGTGTGTGTATAGAGATGGATGGAAGTTACCAAGGGTCTCAGGTGTGATTGTGTGTGTACACAGGGTGTGTGTTAATCCATTTTTATTACATGAAGAAGCATGAAAGTCAAGGGTCTGATGTCAGTGGAGGTGTGAGTGTGTGTGTACACAGGGTGTGTGTATAGAGATGGATGAAAGTTACCAAGGGTCTCAGGTGTGAGTGTGTGTGTACACAGAGTGTGTGTATAGACAGGGGTGACAGTGTGAGATGGCTGAAACTTACGGGTGTGTGTATAGACAGGGGTGAGATTGTGAGATGGCTGAAACTTACCAAGGACTCCGCAGGGGTTCTCTGGGGGTATGGTGTGTCAGTGAGAGTGTGTGACAGTGAAGTAGGTGTCTGTCAGTGATGTCACTCTACCTTTTGGCCAATGAGAGTCGTGTGGGAGGCACACAGGGACCAAAGTCTGTGTGTGTCTATGTGTGTGTCACAGTGGAGCGTACCTCTTGGCCAATGAGAGTCGCGGGGGGGCGGGCAGACCCAAGGCCCAATCAGATTCCCCACATCTACCACCAGACTCACAAGATTCAATTTTATTATATTTAGTATATCCCTGTATACCTTTTCTTTCTAAAAGATGCCCAACCTTTTCTTGAACAAATTTATTGTATCTGCCATCACAGTCTTTACATGGTAAATGGTCATTTTTATTTAATATTTGCATTTTGAAAAACATTTGCTGAAATGGATATGTCTATCCATTGGCACGTTAGTCACCTCTGATGACATAATCAGAGTGAGCGATTTTGAGGAAGTCGTCCATGACACCACATGTTAGAGACAGCCGATAGACGCTGATATGCGTCTGCTCTTTCTTTTTAATCGTTAATTTTTTTCATCTCGTTTCCTATCGCCGCCTATATGGGGTCTGAGGGTATCTACTAATGGTGCACTAGCACACGAGCCGACTACCCCGGTCATCACCTACCTGACCTGCTCATTATAAGCTTCAGCCATATGGGTCAAATTATTTGATAGCGCGTATATGCGTGATTTCTAAACATTGTACCTTACCGTGTATTGATTGGAGGCTTCCATTATTTGTAACCAGCAGTCCATAGCTTCCGACTCTTGGGAGTCATGAACGGTGAATGTGTGGAGTGACTGAATATAGGTATTAATGAGTACCGAGTGCAGACTTAAATATACCTATAACAGTAAGTCGTTAGACTATATACTTTTAAACAACACTGCACAGGCTCTGAATAAATATATGCACATTAGCAGCCTGACCCTCGAGCAGGGGTACCGCCAAAACCCTACACTATTAGCATTGGTGGGAGTGAGCGCTGCCACTAATAGAGATATGATCATTTCGATCTCACTGTGAGCCGTGAACGCCTGGGACTCGCCTGCTTTGTTCCCTGAATAGATGCTATATACCCAGCTGTTGGATCAGAACAGTGTTCCTCTGCACGACTACCATATCTGCAGTGTTGTGATACAAACGAATTGCGAGCTGATACTGTCTCTCTGCCTCGGCAAGAAGATGCTAACGCCAGGTTCCCACTGGTTACTGCAGCGCCCGCCGTGGCGGACGCTAAAGAGACAAGAGCCGCCCCTCAATGGGGCCACTGCGTGGGGGGGCCGCCACGCTGCGCGGTGAGTTTTTCCAGCCTGCAAGAAAATTGAGGGGAACTAGCGACGGTGCACTAGGCCCCCCGGCAGTTCAGCCAATGAGGGCGAAGCTGCCGGTGACGTCAAGGCTGCATCCCTGTTACTCACCTCCTCCCCCCGCAGCTCTCTGCACACCGGGGAATTCGGCTGCACGCGCCACCAGCCTTGCAGGCGCGCGTGCAGCGCAGGCACTGGGGCCGTAGTCTGATACTAATGTTAATTGTTACCTTTATAAAAGGTATACACGGTGTAGCCCTGGTAAGAATGTGGGCTATATGTCTATCCTCCTACTGGTGTAAGCCCTTCAAGGGCAGGCCGCCAGTAATTATCATGGGTTTCCCCCGCTTCAAGCCCTGGCCTGATTGGTGGAGGTAGGCCCCTGACTCTCTGTGGAAGGCAAGAGACACAGGGGAGGGGCCTGCTGACATCATGATTGGTGGGGCTGTATAAAGTTAGCGGCAGTTCCTGTGTGTTCTGAGTCTGTCTGGTTTTGGTGTTGGAGTGTGACAGTTGGAGGAGAAGCTCAGGCCAGACTGAGTAGAGTTCATATAACTATAGTGTGGTGGACCAATGCCCTCACCCTGAAGGGGGTGAGGGGAAAGCTAGCCTCACCCTGAGGGTCTGCACCTTGGGGTGGTGGTCGGGAGCAGTGGAGTCCCAGACAGCCCATTCTGAAGGGGTACAGTCTGGAGGAGAAGGAGAAGGAGGAGGAGACCATTGTGTATGATCTGCTGCTGCTGAGAGCTGTGTACAATAAAGAGACATTGCTGCTTTTAAGAGACTTGAGTGAGACTGAAATCTCTCGCCCTGAGACCAGGGCTCTCTGGAAGGATTTCACCCTATCCTAATAGGGCTTACCAGGGATGGAGGAGCTGGAGTGGGAGTGTTTGGAGGGGGACCCCTTACTTTTCACCATCGAGGGACTTTGCACTTTGCTTCTTATTGACAGCATTTTGGTGATGTATTATGAACTATGCCCCATGAATTATGCTCTATGATGCCACATGCCCTTCATCTGGACTGATCTCTATGGTGTCTTAATTTTCAGTATGCCACAGCACTTTATGCATTGAGTAGATTTGTTAATCTCTATACTTGATTTAGTGTAATACTGCTAGTTAGAACAAACATACACAATAGGACCGAAAAGACAACAAGACAAACAACAGAATATTGTGGAAGCCTCATGAATAAATCAGGTGATAAATTACTGAATAAAAAAATACATTTATTAAAACAATGAATCAAAACAGCTTAATTAAAACAAAAAGCCTACAAATCTCTCAGCTATTTTAGGTGGAATTCCCACTTACTAGATGGAAAAAGATAGTAGGCAGTGGATGGTAAAGGGCACACGGCCCGAAACGCGTAGGTGTGGTGTTTTTTTTTTAGATTTCCAGGGGTTTGTTGGTTCCATTTAAGGAATAAATATTTCATTTTATATGTGAGCCTCCTCCTGCTTTTTTCTGGCAGTGCGCTGCCTCTTTTTTTTGCCATTTAGATACAGTCGTCAACAATTCTATCTTTCAGCGATGTTTCCAATAATGTCCCCAATTCTGATGTCAGGCTCACTGGGCTGTAGTTATCTGCCTCTTCCCTACTTCCATTTTTGTGAAGTGGGACTACGCTTGCTCTTCTCCAGTTATCTGGAACTATTAATAATCACTAATTAAATAGCTGTGTTAATGATGGTGCCAGCACTTGTAATATCCTTGGATGGGAAATATCTGGCCCCATTGACTTGTCTACATTAATTTTTGAAAATTCCATTAGCGCTTTCTCCTCTGTAAATAGACGTGTGTCCAACTCCTTTCCATTGATATTCCTGTTATATTTCTGTTACCCAACTGTGGTCCTTCACCTTATTCCTGGTACCCAACTGTGGACCCTCCCCTTCACCTTTAGCTGTGAAGACTGAATAAAAATAAAGATTACGGTGGTCTGCTATACCTTTGTCATCCTCAACAAGATCTTTAGTCTTAGGCCCGGGCCATAGAGGGGTGAGGAGTTCCGAGCCGCGCTGACGCACGATTTCATGCCCATGCAGGCGAGCCAGCGGGCACGATCGGAGGTGGGGGGAGACTGAGGGAGGCGGGGCAGTGACGTCGTTGGGCCAATCGCCCGCGACACACTGATGTCGACGTCACGGCGCCAACATCACGGCGCCGTGACGTTGACGCAGCTCCGTGCTGATTGGATGTTTTCATCCGACAGCGCACTGAAAAAACAGCTTGGCGCTCGGCTGAAAACTCCAGCGCCTCAGCACGCCTGCGAACGCTCGCGTGAGCCGCCTCTAAAGGCATCCTCATTGAGGAGGCAGGGGCTCAGCGCGGAGTGTCCGCACGGCTCAGCACGGCCTGTCCTTCTATGGACTCAGCCTTAGTATTCCTCCTTTTGCTTTTTTCCCTTTCACGTACAGTATATACCTAAAAAAAAGGTGTTTTCCCCACTTTTTACTGACTTGGCTATTTTCTCTTCTGCTTGGGCCGTGGCACATCTGATTATTTGCTCAGCCTCCTTCTGCATAGCCTGATATAGTTCACTATCCTCCTTTCTCTTAGTCTGATTGTATTTCCTAAAAGCTGTCTTCTTAACTGTTCCAATACCTGCCACCTCCTCTGAGAACCGGCTTTCTTCTCCTTGTATTGTTACTCACCTGCCTGATACAAAAGTCTGTTACTTTTAGTATTGTATCTTTTAGTTTTTCCCACTGCTCCTGCACTCCACACAAATACTGCCACCCTTACATACATTAAATAACTTCCTGTATCTGAAAAGGCAGCCCTCCTAACCAACAGAGAACATCTTTTGTTTTAGAACAATACAGAGCAGAGCGCACACTAAGGAGGAGTTTGCTATAACAGAGGTGCTCACCACCCGTCATCAAAACCCCCCAACAAGTCAGGCTTCAGGGATATAGCAGCTTCAACGCAGGCGGTGCAGTCTTTAACTAGCCATTGATTAAGCCACCTGTGCTGAAGCTGGGATATCCTTAAAACCTGACCTGTTCGGGGGTCTTAAGGACTGGAGTTGAGCGCCCCTGGTCGTTAACCCTGAGGTTTGACATATAAACCTAGTGATACCTACACCACCACTGAGAAACGTCCTTTACCTTTGTCACGGTCTACAGTGCTATAATAATATTACACGTGGACTATGATAATCCTATCAAGTGCTCCAATAATGTTCCTAGTGGGCCATCAAGATTTTCTGGGAACCTTCACTTTTCACTATCCTTAAAAAGTGGCCTCACTCACAATCTAGTCTTTTAACAGCAAGGCTGAGCCCTATACATATCAGGTACTGGCACCAGGGGTTTAATGTGAGGCTGGGGGGTTTGCATCAGAACATGTAACTTGAGTAAGAATCTTCTAATTAGTATTTTGACATATGCATTCTCCAATCAGTTGAACTATTTGTTTTGTACATGTAACACTTCAGTTCAGTTCTCAATTAACCACAATAGGTCTGGTATAAAGGATATCCCTGCTTCAGCACAGGTGGCAGAGAGAGAGAAAGAGAGATCACATTTAAGAACAGTTGCCAGTTGCATATAAATCCCCTTAGACATTCCCCCAAATAAGTTAGGGAGACATGCCTGTGTTGAAAAAGAAGCACATCTGAGGTACCTGGCTGGGAGATATGATAATGGCTATGCAAAGTATATTTAAATGAGTCCTAAACCAAACTTCCTAAAAGGATTTCCATACCAACTATGTAGAGTTGATAACCATAAGCCACTAAGCTAATGACTGGAATGGTGTGAAACACAACAGGATGAGAACCCACAAACACAGCTTTTCTATGCCACAGCTCTAGCAGTGTGAGCTAAACCAGTCTACCAACAGCATGCCTCCAAGGGATATCTATGTTGTTGACTGTAACCTTGAAAGAACTTCAAGTACAAAGAATAATATGTACTGAGGGTTATGAGTTACTGACACCGGGTGAGATTAAATAAAATATGAACAGAACACGGGCAACCTCGCTCTACTGGGTTAGCAGAAAATGGATGCCACCTCTGCTGCTTTAGGGATTACACAATTATAACTGCGGATCGACAATCTAGCACTATTATTATTTGTAGACGAATATTCGTGGAGCAAAGGAAATGGCGGATCCAAATCTGCAACAACAACAAAAATCGCCCATCTCTGCTAAAGCCTGCATGTATGATCTTTTACATGGACCAGAAATACAAGCAGCTGGAGAACCAGGGGAATCTTTCATATGGAATAATTTGGTTAGGAATGGGTTGACAAAACCTGTTCTTGGTGAAGTGGTGAAATTGTGTGCATGACTGCATGGACAACCTATAAGCGGGAACTAAAATACTACTGTCACTTTGCACTAGACATATGAATTAAAAAAAAAAAACATGGAGTCTGTATATTAATTCCATTACAAGGCCATCATTTAAGTTCTCACCTTTTCCCTAATTAGAAATGCAGCAGCCTAGGCTGTCATCATTGTAATGTGTCATTACCATGATGGCTGTCATTAAGAATTAGCAATGCAGTGTTACAGTATCCTTAGTTTCTTGTGGCCATCTGTTTTACACAGTGAGGTCTCGTAGACATATTAAATATTCAACAGCAATGAATATGGAGACATTCTTAATTTTGGTCAACATTTTCTCCAGATGTACAGTATACCATCTGCTTCCTCCCGGCATGGAAAGATGTCGTATTGAATAGTGGAAGAACTGAGGCCATGAGACGGATGTCAGAAGCCTACAAAATCTTCTTTATTTCACAAAAATAAGTCATTATAAAAGTATAATCAGCTTTCTGCAGCAACCTTGCATGTGTAGCCGTGATACGCCGTTAAAGCTGTAGACCAAGCAATATATGCTATATGTGTGTTTTTTTTAAAAAATAAATCAGTTCTGTGCTATGAGAAAATACTTGTAGCATTTAAAAAAAAACAACCATTTTTAAAGACATTTTTTTATGTATTTTAATGTAACAAGCATTTTTGTTTCTATAGCAACCATTTACAAAGTCACATCCCCTTCCTGTTCTGAGACAGGCTCTGGCACACCCATTTTGCCCTCTCTCTAGCAGTGCACCAATTGTATCTAGTGCTTGCCTGGTCACATGATCTTCAACACAGAACTTTGCATCTTTGGTCCTCTTCTACAGCACTAAGAGAGATTTAAAGAACCCCCGAGCCGAATCTTTGCCAATCGATCACAGGAGAATGGATCGATCGGCACCTTAGTTGTCAGTGTGCAGATTGTATTGATGCACATATTGAATAGAAAAAATAAAATAAAAAAATAAAAAATTTAAACAGGCAGCTTGAACTGCAGCTTTAAAGGAGGAAAAAATAAAAAATAAAAACCGTCAGCTTGGACTGCTTCTTTAAGCCGTGCAGCGCACAATGCGTTTTTTTCTTTGCAGGATTTATTATACTTTTGCAGAGCATATACAGTATATCTCCCTCAGTCACTCGTTCCCCCACTCCCCACCACCACCGTACTCCACCACCGTACTCCATCAGATGGTTCCAATCTGATATTCAATAAATATCTGAAATCTAATCCTAAAATGTAGGCTAAATGATATACATTATACATACTGGAGATCATTTAGCCTACATTTTAGGTTTAGATTTCAGATATTTATTGAATCTAATTGTTGTTAGCTATGCTAGCATAGATACCAGAACTCACCTAGCCTCTCAGGAGATTGGATAGTACTAGTTGCCTATATATTATTACAGTCTATATGGCTGTGGTACATTTCCATAATTGGGCACTATATCGAACTGGATATACTCCTGTATTTATCCCCATATGCACTGTGATGGTGAAGGGGTAACCAGGCCATAAATAAAGGTATTATGCCCGGCTGGTTACCTCTGAGCCCTGTTTCAGGTTTTAGAGTGTCAGCTCTTCAACCTGTGTATTGTACCTGCAATTAATATATTGTATGACAATAAAATGTTATGTGTTTTACCGTTCCAGGAGTGCTATCCAGTGGAGATTGTCAGGATAAGTGTTGTCAGAATGTGTCTAGGTAGAAGGGGCCCAGAGTTGCTGGTCACCCCAAAAATGTATCCGGGAAACACGTCATATTCCCGGGGACATATAGACACATCACTCCGGTCAAAGTCTTCCCTGGAAAGCAGTTGCGCGACTCACCGCCAGGTTTCCCTGCTTCAGCACAAACCAGAAAGGTAAATGGGGCATAGGGATATGTGCATCCTGGTTACAGTCGAGGTTCCCTAAGTTAGTGAGGGTCCCCCAGGATATGCCCAGATCACCAGGACCAAGTATAGAGTTTCCCGGGTGCTTCAACCATCGATACGGTTGCAGGGTTGATTTCATGTCTAAGTTCAAATTCCGACAGACGAGACAACGAGTATTCTAATGCTTGCTTACACTTGCCTGGTTACATGCTGGCTAGTTTAAGGCAAGTTTAAGGCATTTCTGCATTGACTAATGACCCATCAGATTAACACAGCAGGGGTCCCTGGCAGTCCCATTCAGTTTGAATGGGACTGCCAGGGACCCCCGCTGTTAATCTGATGGGCCATTAGTCAATGCAGAAATGCCTTAAACTTGCCTTAAACACGACCCAGCATGTACGAGCATGTACCTGGGTCTTTTTGGTGATTGCCACTGGTTTGTGTTAGAATAACCGTCGGCACTACACTATGTGTTTAGAAAAGTAACTGTGGAATTGAACCTAAGCATTATTTCATTCAACGTTTACAACATTTTCTTATAGGAAGGTCTAGGGGCGCTGAAACTGAATGTGGGCGTCTTTTCAGTCAAACCTAGTAAACGAGGGACTTAGAAGAAATTGTGAAATATTTTTATTTTAACGTTGTGTATAACGGTATGTGTTTTATGCACTGTATATGAGCTGGGGATTTCCAAGTCCGTGGTTCCGAGAGACCAGTTGGCTACCAAGTTGGTGCCACTAAGTCTTCTCGGGTCCCAGATGTGAAAGCCACAGAGATTGCCAAGGTGTGAAAGCCATTTGGGAGGAGGAGTTAGACTCAAGTACCCTCGTCCTTGGCTGAATGGAAGCAATCGGGCGACCATTTGCCCAGCCCAGACCTTGAGCCGCCTAACTCCACGGGTGGCTTCAGACTCACAGGTGGCAGAGGTGCCAAATTGGGGCATGCCCCTGTCAGATTTCAAATCCATCCTTGCCTGGCTTCAGTAGACTGCCAATGCCCTGATTGGCTGGTAGGAATTCTCCCACACTCGGATTGGCTGCAGTATTTCATTAAAAGGACTGAAATACTATAAGAAACCCAGCAGCCAATCCGGTCCTCAGATTCTAAGCGCCAAGACAGCAGCGGCAAATTTGAAATCACTAAAGGATGCTCTTGGAGAAATAGACGCAAGCCGGCTTCAGAAATTTCAAGGCAAGAAATTTTCTAAGTCCCACTTTTCGGGGTCAAGTTCTGAAAAGAGAACGTAGCGGTCGCGGTTGGAACTACACGCCGAAAAGAGTACCAGGACGTTTGGTACTTTATCCCCGTAAAGTGACTTGGGGAATTTGAGGTAGAGATACAGCGGTGGCGTCTGATAACTCATGCCGAATTGATTTCCAGGACATTTGGGGGGAACTCCCGGTCAACCTAAAGACTTTGTTTACTGTGCTATTTCAACTAGGAAAGGTTAGTTTTGTAGCCCAGACCCCCAGTGTAGAGGGAGAGGGGGATTGGCCCGGTATTAAAGGGGTTGCACCCCATATGGCCACCCCCTGACCTCACCAGGGAGGCAAGGGGTTAACTGGACTGTGGTCCAGGAATGTGGTTTTTACCTTGCTACAACATTCCAATGTGTATTTCCCCTGTTATCATGTATTGTTATCATGTCGGTGTCTGTACCACACACACACTGGGATCCATCCGGGAGGAGAAGAGTTAATAGTTAGGAAGTGATTCTAGCCCTTTGTTCCATGTTCCCGCCTTTTCAGGCTCCATTTTGCAGGGTCCCATGGGCCGCCATTGCAGCTCCATTCATTTCAATGGCGAATCTAGCGGTTTTGGACCTGTTTCCCTCGAAGACCAGCAGGTGGCGTCTGAGAGGAGGAGCGGCGGTTTCCCATTGTAAGTCAATGGGCCCATTGACTTCAAAGGGGATTCCTCGACACCGATCTCCAGGAACAGGTTGGCAGCCATCCAAACCGCAAAACCGCAGAAGCGGAAACAATGTCTGAAAAAGACCTTTCATCACTATTAGGTCAAGTTCAACGACAAGTGGCGTGGGAATCCCAAGTTCTAGGGCACCCAGAAATAAAAATTATTTTTGCCCCTAGCTCTTATGCCCCCACACACTTGACCACCACCGGGTCCAAAAATCCAGGACCCCCAGAAAGGGTCGCGCTAGCCAAGCGGGTCACGCCATAGACTTCAATGGCAGCGAGAAGAGCAGCGCGAGAAAACGGCTAAGTCCGAAACCCTGAAATGTATAAGCCCATATCTTCGGTTCTGGAAGGACCTGAGGGCTGGGATTTGGGGTGCATGCAGTCACTGTTCCGGCATGGCTGCATGTCCATTTCCAACCCTCTCCGACCAACCAGACAGAGTGTGGGCAACTGTAAAGATCAGTGATTTCTCCCATAGACGTCAATGGCGGCGGTTCCCCATTGAAAGGCTATGGCGGAGAAGTCCCATAGACGCCAATGGCAGAGTTGCCCCATTGAAAGTCTATGGCGGCGGAACCCATTGACTTCAACGGCGGAGTTGCTCCATTAAAAGCCTATGTCGGCGGAGCCTGTTGATTTCAATGGGAAATGAGTGAAAAACAGAGATTTATTTGAAAGCGGAGAATCCTGTGTTAAAGAAATAAAAGTCGCAGGTCGCAGCGGGCTGAAACTTGGCCACGATGGAGAGTCACTTCCGGCATGAAGGACTGGCCCGTTTAGACCCGCTGGGCCCAACAGAACCGGTAATTTTAATATGTCCTTATATTAAAAACTGTACTGTGTTTCAAAGCGGGGATAAAAGCCCGCGAAGATTTCTGCAATTTTTGTAATGCAAATGATCAGAGGGGCGACCTATTGTCTACAAACAGACCCCCTGATCAAAGGCTCAGCCTCCCTAGCTGTATACATTAGGGCGGAGAAGTGCCGGGCTTGAGCGGTTTGTAGGTGCTATAACTCACACCTACAAACAAAGAGTATCCTGACCAGATACCCCATCTGGTAGACTGGCCTGCGCCCCTGACTTGGGTGTGGGGCTACAGAAATGAGACCCCCAGGGCTCCAGTACGCATATGCCATCTAGCTGGGGGGCATGGGTTAACAATATTCCCACGTTAGAGATTGGGTGCAGGTAATTGTTCTCCAATAGCCTGCACTCAATAGTAAGTATGGGGCTGAAAAGATATATAAACTGATGTCAGCCCTATATTCATTGTCTTCTATTATACCAACTGATTGATGCCTGATTGCTGTGGAATTGCTAATCAAGATTCCTGATTACTTCTGCATTCCCCCTCCTCCCTAAGTAAGTGTATTTCTTGTCTGTTATTTGTATCATCTGCTATGTTCACCTATCTAAGGCCTGGGACATAGTGAAATCAGCGTCGCTGAGGCGGGCTGAGCCGCGCTGAACAGATGCACAAAGCCCCTGCATCTGTAATCAGCGCGGCTATAGTTTCTCCCTCCGCATGCGTGCTGATGCGTGCGGAGGCTGAAAAAATCAGAAGAGACAGGAGAGTTTGAAATTTTGCGGCTTGGGGGAGCGGAGGAGCGGTCACGTGACCGCTCCCATCCAATGGGGCTGCAGCCTTTTTTTTTCCTTCTGTGTCGGTGTTGTGAGATAGCAGAGCCACCAGACCAGCACAGCACAGAGCCAGCACAGAGGTGTGTGTGTGTGTGTGTGTGTGTGTGTGTGTGTGTGTGTGTGTATATGTGTGTGTGTCTGTGTCTGTGTGTCTGTGTCTGTGTGTCTGTGTCTGTGTGTCTGTGTGTGTGTGTCTGTGTGTGTGTGTATGTGTGTGTGTGTGTATGTGTGTATGTGTGTATGTGTGTATGTGTCTGTGTGTGTGTCTGTGTGTGTGTGTGTGTGTGTGTGTGTGTGTGTGTGTGTGTGTGTGTGTGTGTGTGTGTGTGTGTGTGTGTGTGTGTATGTGTATGTGTATGTGTATGTGTGTGTGTGTGTGTGTGTGTGTGTGTGTGTGTGTGTGTGTGTGTGTGTGTGTGTGTGTGTGTGTGTGTGTGTGTGTGTGTGTGTGTGTGTGTGTGCGTGCGTGTGTGATGTATGTGTGTGAATATATTTATTAAAGTTCCACAATGTTAATAAATAATTTATTCTCACAACATGTCTTTTTTTTCATTTTTAAAATATTATATAATATACACACACACACACATATACACACACACAGGTTCCCCAGTGACACACAAACACACAGACCACTTCAAAGTGACACACGCACTGACAGCTACCAAGTGACACACACACACAGTGATACCCGCCTCCCAAGCGCGCTTGCTGTCTCCTCTGTCAGGACAGCAAAAAGCTCCTGGTAGAGCGAGCGGCAGCAAGCAAGAGCGAGCAGCAGCACCTAAGCGCTTACTATGTCCCAGGCCTTAGGAATAAATTCTTTTATTATATCTAAGCCGTGTTCAGTTCAACCCAGTTATTTGGTGTATATTATATCCTGTCTTAAGTTACCGTGACACCCAGTAAGTGTGTTTTCTCCTGTATATTGTAATCCACGGTGTGTATGTCTGTTTCTTAGGAATAAATCGCAATTTGTTTTATCTTCTTGGTTTTGCTCAGTGATATGATCCCGGTATAAAGGTGTAAATCCCTGGTCTCCCGTGACATGCACCTTACATTTGACTTCTGTGTCACAACAAATAGGTATATAACAGGCGAGCGGTCCAATCTATCTTTGTATACGTTTAGAGACATCCATAAATCAAGTTGTGCGTCCATGCATTAAGCTGCACGTTCATGCATCGCGCTGGGCCTCCATGCATCGTGCTGGGCCTCCCTGCATCGCGCTGGGCCTCCGTGCATCGCGCTGGGCCTCCGTGCATCGCGCAGGGCCTCCATGCATCGCGCTGGGCCTCCATGCATCGCGCTGGGCCTCCATGCAGCATCGCGCTGGGCCTCCATGCAGCATCGCGCTGGGCCTCCATGCAGCATCGCGCTGGGCCTCCATGCATCGCGCTGGGCCTCCATGCATCGCGCTGGGCCTCCATGCATCGCGCAGGGCCTCCATGCATCGCGCAGGGCCTCCATGCATTGCGCAGGGCCTCCATGCATCGCGCAGGGCCTCCATGCATCGCACTTGAGGACTGGAGTTGAGCTCCCCTGCCTTAAAAGACCATATTTACTGTGATGCTGGGCGGTGTAGGGAAGAACTGCTTAGTAAATGCAGTGGCAGATTTCATTTATTTTTTTTATGCTATGTGTGTCTCATTGAAATTAATACAACTCTTAGTACACACAATCCCCGTGTGAATTGTAAAAGGCTGTTTTCTATTTGCATAATTTACAATTGCAATGTGATGTATTATTAATAGCCACTGGATGTGAAGATAAGTTATGATTGTGCCAGTTACAACGGCTGCTGCGTTCATGTAAAACATCACTGGAAATGAACGCTCGCCGTGAAATACATGTTCCCTTCTTGTATGGATTACTGAGCACCCCTGCTAATGTGCAGGAAGCAGGGCCGCCAACAGAAATCATGGGGCCCAGGACAAATGAAAGGAGCAGCCCCCCCCCCCCCTACCACGAAAAAATATATTTTAGCGCGCAACTTTTACTTAACTGTTTTCTTATTGTGGTACAGAAAAAACCATTACAATGCAACCTATTTATTTTTATATTTCCAACAAAAGACATGTGACTGCCTGCCTGGGTGGCTGAGTGGGTGGGTGGATGACTGGGTGGGTGAATGACAGTAGAATGACAGTTGGGTGAATGATGGTGGGTGGGTGAATGATGGTGGGTGGGTGAATGACGGTGGGTGATTGACGGTAGGTGGGTGGGTGGCTGAATGACAGTGGGTGGGTGAGTGAATGACGGTGGGTGGGTGAGTGAATGACGGTGGGTGAATGATGGTGGGTGAATGACGGTGGGTGGGTGGGTGAATGACGGTGGGTGGGTGAATGACGGTGGGTGGCTGAATGACGTTGAATGACGGTTTGGATGAATAACGGTGGGTGGGTGGGTGAATGACGGTGGGTGGATGAATGACGGTGGGTCAATGACGGTGGGTGTGTCAATGACGGTGGGTAGGTGAATGACGGGGGGTGGGTGAATGACGATGGGTGGGTGAATGACGGTGTGTTGACTTGACAGTGACTGGGTGGGTGACAGTGACTGGGTGGGTGACAGTGACTGGGTGACAGTGACTGGGTGACAGTGACAGTGGGTGACAGTGACTTACCTTGACCGGGTGGGTGCAGCTTGCTGTCGGACTCTTTCCCCTCCTGATCCCAATATCCCCGTGGCAGCTGCCTGGGAGGGGAGGTGCGCTTGGGGGTGCGGGAGGAGGGCTCGGGGGCACGGAAGGTGGGCTATCCAGTCCAACCCAGGTCACAGAGGCAAGAGGTTATCCAGTCCAACCCAGGTCACAGAGGCAAGAGGTTATCCAGTCCAACCCAGGACACAGAGGCAAGAGGTTATCCAGTCCAACCCAGGACACAGAGGCAAGAAGTTATCCAGTCCAACCCAGGTCACAGAGGCAAGAGGTTATCCAGTCCAACCCAGGTCACAGAGGCAAGAGGTTATCCAGTCCAACCCAGGTCACAGAGGCAAGAGGTTATCCAGTCCAACCCAGGACACAGAGGCAAGAGGTTATCCAGTCCAACCCAGGACACAGAGGCAAGAGGTTATCCAGTCCAACCCAGGACACAGAGGCAAGAGGTTATCCAGTCCAACCCAGGTCACAGAGGCAAGAGGTTATCCAGTCCAACCCAGGTCACAGAGGCAAGAGATTATCCAGTCCAACCCAGGTCACAGAGGCAAGAGGTTATCCAGTCCAATCCAGGTCACAGAGGCAAGAGGTTATCCAGTCCAACCCAGGACACAGAGGCAAGAGGTTATCCAGTCCAACCCAGGTCACAGAGGCAAGAGGTTATCCAGTCCAACCCAGGTCACAGAGGCAAGAGGTTATCCAGTCCAACCCAAGGTCACAGAGGCAAGAGGTTATCCAATCCAATCCAGGTCACAGAGGCAAGAGGTTATCCAATCCAATCCAGGTCACAGAGGCAAGAGGTTATCCAGTCCAACCCAGGTCACAGAGGCAAGAGGTTATCCAGTCCAACCCAGGACACAGAGGCAAGAGGTTATCCAGTCCAACCCAGGACACAGAGGCAAGAGGTTATCCAGTCCAACCCAGGTCACAGAGGCAAGAGGTTATCCAGTCCAACCCAGGTCACAGAGGCAAGAGGTTATCCAGTCCAACCCAAGGTCACAGAGGCAAGAGGTTATCCAATCCAATCCAGGTCACAGAGGCAAGAGGTTATCCAATCCAATCCAGGTCACAGAGGCAAGAGGTTATCCAGTCCAACCCAGGTCACAGAGGCAAGAGGTTATCCAGTCCAAACCAGGACAGAGACAAGAGGTTATCCAGTCCAACCCAGGTCACAGAGGCAAGAGATTATCCAGTCCAACCGAGGTCACAGAGGCAAGAGATTATCCAGTCCAACCCAGGTCACAGAGGCAAGAGGTTATCCAGTCCAACCCAGGTCACAGAGGCAAGAGGTTATCCAGTCCAAACCAAGGTCACAGAGGCAAGAGGTTATCCAATCCAATCCAGGTCACAGAGGCAAGAGGTTATCCAATCCAATCCAGGTCACAGAGGCAAGAGGTTATCCAGTCCAACCCAGGTCACAGAGGCAAGAGGTTATCCAGTCCAAACCAGGACAGAGGCAAGGGGTTATCCAGTCCAACCCAGGTCACAGAGGCAAGAGATTATCCAGTCCAACCGAGGTCACAGAGGCAAGAGATTATCCAGTCCAACCCAGGTCACAGAGGCAAGAGGTTATCCAATCCAATCCAGGTCACAGAGGCAAGAGATTATCCAGGCCAAGCCAGGTCAAAGAGGCAAGAGGTTATCCAATCCAATCCAGGTCACAGAGGCAAGAGGTTATCCAATCCAATCCAGGTCACAGAGGCAAGAGGTTATCCAGTCCAACCCAGGTCACAGAGGCAAGAGGTGATCCAGTCCAACCCAGGTCACAGAGGCAAGAGGTTATCCAGTCCAACCCAGTCACAGAGGCAAGAGGTTATCCAGTCCAACCCAGGTCACAGAGACAAGATGTTATTAAGTCCAACCCAGCTCACAGAGGCAAGAGGTTATCCAGTCCAACCCAGGTCACAGAGGCAAGAGGTTATCCAGTCCAACCCAGGTCACAGAGGCAAGAGGTTATCCAGTCCAACCCAGGTCACAGAGACAAGAGGTTATCCAGTCCAACCCAGGACACAGAGGCAAGAGGTTATCAGTCCAACCCAGGTCACAGAGGCAAGAGGTTATCCAGTCCAACCCAGGACACAGAGGCAAGAGATTATCCAGTCCAACCCAGGTCACAGAGGCAAGAGGTTATCCAGTCCAACCCAGGTCACAGAGGCAAGAGGTTATCCAGTCCAACCCAGGTCACAGAGGCAAGAGGTTATCCAGTCCAACCCAGGTCACAGAGACAAGAGGTTATCCAGTCCAACCCAGGTCACAGAGGCAATTACAGTAAAGCAATACTATAATTGCGCCCGGTGTTGCCATTCTTAATTAATATACAGGGATACTGATATTTACTGATTTCATCTAAAGTCATGAGTCACATTGTTTATGCTTGTTTAATATTTACATTGCATTGCAGAGCATTGTCCCGTCCAACCCAGGTCACAGAGGCAAGAGGTTATCCAGTCCAACCCAGGACACAGAGGCAAGAGATTATCCAGTCCAACCCAGGTCACAGAGGCAAGAGGTTATCCAGTCCAACCCAGGTCACATAGGCAAGAGGTTATCCAGTCCAACCCAGGTCACAGAGGCAAGAGGTTATCCAGTCCAACCCAGGTCACAGAGGCAAGAGGTTATCCAGTCCAACCCAGGACACAGAGGCAAGAGGTTATCAGTCCAACCCAGGTCACAGAGGCAAGAGGTTATCCAGTCCAACCCAGGTCACAGAGGCAAGAGGTTATCCAGTCCAACCCAGGACACAGAGGCAAGAGGTTATCAGTCCAACCCAGGTCACAGAGGCAAGAGTTTATCCAGTCCAACCCAGGACACAGAGGCAAGAGATTATCCAGTCCAACCCAGGTCACAGAGGCAAGAGGTTATCCAGTCCAACCCAGGTCACAGAGGCAAGAGGTTATCCAGTCCAACCCAGGTCACAGAGGCAAGAGGTTATCCAGTCCAACCCAGGTCACAGAGACAAGAGGTTATCCAGTCCAACCCAGGTCACAGAGGCAATTACAGTAAAGCAATACTATAATTGCGCCCGGTGTTGCCATTCTTAATTAATATACAGGGAAACTGATATTTACTGATTTCATCTAAAGTCATGAGTCACATTGTTTATGCTTGTTTAATATTTACGTTGCATTGCAGAGCATTGTCCCAGGTAATACAGTGTGTTCTATATTTTTTCTTTATCCAAATCCCTGTGTGAAGTTTCTGACTCCGATACAGATGTAGCAGACGTTATTGCTCCTGTTAATGCTGGCCCGTTATTTAACACCACTACTATTGAAACCAACGTTTAAGGAGATAACACACATGTTACTTAACACATTATTGCGTGTTAACTCGCGTTAACGAGGTAATAATGTCTGCTGCATCTGTACATGGTATTGCACTTAGCTAGTGTGACCAGATGTCCCGGTTTTTCGGGCTCTGTCACAACTTTTTGGGCTCTGTCACGTTTTAAGATCCCCTTTTGTCGCTTGCCGACCGCGCATGTGCAATTGTCACTTCCCGGCTGCTCGTGCGCGTGCGCGATCTGCACTTGCCAGCTGCTTGTGCTCATGTGCGACCGGCAACCTCCTATTGCGCATGAGCGACCGGCAAACACCGTGCGCAAGCACAGTTGGCAAGTGCCGTTCGTGCATGCGCACAAGCAGCCAGAAAGTGCTGATCGCGCATGCGCGGTCGCCAAGCGCTCTTTGAGTATGCGCAGTCGGCAAGTGCCAACTGCGCATGCGTGACATTTGTCCTGGTTTTTGCCGGGACAGATCTGGTTCACCCTACACTTCACTGCAGTTTAATGCATATTGTATTTTTCCTGGCAGTGCATTTAATCACCATAAAAGGTGTACTTGGTTAGTTTAGGTGGAGGCACCAATAACTGTGAACAACCCGCATACTGTAAGTCTTTTTGGACCCACTTTAACCAATTTTAAGTGGGACCCCTCGAGGAACTGTTACACTAAATAACATATGATTGTTCAGATTGCATCCTGTACAAATATTATGCTGGAGTTTATTGGACATGTAGAAGTTTGCATAGTACCTCAGCAAATTGCCATTTTCACATGTAATGCATTCTTTTATTTTATATGTCCTTAGGACAGAAATGATAATTTCCTCCAAACAGGATGTTTAAGTTATGAATACTATTTTCTCTTCTGCATTCCTAAAAACTGACAGCTTAGCAGTGTACCTCGAACACATTTTCCCCGCTGCCTACTCGTAATTTAATGTAAGCTACAGAAGTGCCAAACTATTTATGAATCACAGACACCCATCTGCTTGTATCTGCATTTGCAAACCAGTAAAGATTCACAAAAGCATTGCATAAACTTTTTCAGACAAGGTATCTTTGTATGTATGTATACCTTTATTTATATAGCTCCATCCATGTACCTAAGCGCTTCACAGCAGTAACATACTTGACATGAAAGGAATAAGCGCTTCGGGCATAAAGGTGATTGTAAGAGACGTGCAGAGGTATGCAATGGAGACCGTTTAAAGTGAAACTAAAATTAGGCTTTATTGCGCCTGTCCCTTTAATACAGCAAAAACATTCAAAATAAGCCAAAGAAAAACCTACTCCACTTTGGAGAATATCTACACATGTAGTCCAGCC
This sequence comes from Ascaphus truei, assembly GCF_040206685.1. Taxonomy (NCBI): domain Eukaryota; kingdom Metazoa; phylum Chordata; class Amphibia; order Anura; family Ascaphidae; genus Ascaphus; species Ascaphus truei. Next base: position 29,558,038 of record NC_134486.1, read on the forward strand.
ATCTCTAACTGGGTGGTTAGCTAAGCTAATTACCAGCCCAAATATATATACAGTGTTCGACAAATCACCCAAAAATCTACTCGCCCAACCAAAAAATCTACTCGCCACCTAGTCCCGCCCCCAACCCCGCCCCTAGTCCCGCCCCCAACCCTAGTCCCGCCCCCAACCCCGCTTTAAAATAAAATATATAAATAAAATACATTTAATAAATTCCTAGCCAGAACAACATTCGTTTTTGACATAAATGTCTTTATTGTATTACATTATACTACAATTATTCCTTGTTACGTGTGTGTGTGTGTGTAAATGTCGATCTAGAAATAAAAGCCAGGTGTGAATGACTAGTTTCCTGAACCCCTTAACCAGTGTATGGACGTCCCTGCTTCACAATATCTAAAGCAGCAGTCCCACCTGGGATCTTACCTGATCCGCAGTTCCTCAATGTCCAGGTACCCTCATTCCCGCAATGTTAGGTGATCCCTACCTGTCTTCTGGGTTAGGGGGGGTTCCAATGTCTTCTGTGTGAAGCTTGAGTCAGATCTAGAAGAAAGCAGTATAGGTTATTTTGGTGTAGTATAGGGCAGTTAAGATATATAGGGTAAATAAGAGATCCAGAAACAGAGTGTGAGACAGACACAGGGAGAGGGTGAGAGAGAGAGGGGGGGTTTGAGAGAGAGAGGGGGTTTGAGAGAGAGGGGGTTTGAGAGAGAGAGGGGGTTTGAGAGAGATAGGGGGTGTGAGAGAGAGAGGGGGTGTGAGAGAGAGAGGGGGTGTGAGAGAGAGAGGGGGTGTGAGAGAGAGAGGGTGTGTGAGAGAGAGAGGGTGTGTGAGAGAGAGAGGGGGTGTGAGAGAGAGAGGGGGTGTGAGAGAGAGAGGGGGTGTGAGAGAGAGGGTGTGTGAGAGAGAGGGTGTGTGAGAGAGAGGGTGTGTGAGAGAGAGAGTGTGAGAGAGAGAGTGTGAGAGAGAGAGTGTGTGAGAGAGAGTGTGTGAGAGAGAGTGTGGGGGAGAGAGAGAGGGTGTGGGGGAGAGAGAGAGGGTGTGAGAGAGAGAGAGGGTGAGAGAAAGAGAGAGAGAGAAAGAGAGAGAGAGAGAGGGTGTGAGAGAGAGAGAGAGGGTGTGAGAGAGAGAGGGTGTGAGAGAGAGAGAGAGAGAGAGAGAGGGTGTGAGAGAGAGAGAGAGGGTGTGAGAAAGAGAGAGGGTGTGAGAGAGAGAGAGAGAGAGAGAGAGAGGGTGTGAGGGAGAGAGGGTGTGAGAGAGAGGGTGTGAGAGAGAGGGTGTGAGAGAGAGGGTGTGAGAGAGAGGGTGTGAGAGAGAGGGTGTGAGAGAGAGAGGGTGTGAGAGAGAGAGGGTGTGAGAGAGAGAGGGTGGAGAGGGGGCGAGAGAGAGAGAGGGGGTGACGGGGTGACTGGGTGGGGTGATGGGGTGACTGGGTGGGGTGATGGGGTGACTGGGTGGGGTGACTGGTTGACTGGGGTGACTGGGTGGGGTGGTGGGGTGACTGGGTGGGGTGGCGGGGTGACTGGTTGACTGGGTGGGGTGACTGGTTGACCTGGTGGGGTGACGGGGTGACTGGGTGGGGTGACGGGGTGACTGGGTGGGGTGACGGGGTGACTGGGTGGGGTGACTGGGTGGGGTGGTGGGGTCACTGGGTGGGGTGACTGGGTGGGGTGACGGGGTGACTGGGGTGGGGTGGTGGGGTGACTGGAGTGGGGTGACTGAGTGGGGTGACACTTCTGGTATCCTACACACACACACACGCACACCCATGCATACACATACTCTCCCATGCATGCATGCATACACACACACACACTCTCCCATGCATACACACACACACACACACACACACTCTCCCACACATGCATGCATACATACACACACACACACACACTCTCTCCCATACATGCATGCATACACACACACACACACAGACACACACACACACACAACTCTCCCATACATGCATGCATGCACACACACACACAGACACACACACACACACAACTCTCCCATACATGCATGCACACACACACACACACACACACTCTCTCTCCCATACATGCATACATACAGACACACTCTCCCATACACACACACACACACACACGACAGGGTGAAGAAGAGGAAAGGCCGCGCGACCGAGCACCACCACCACCCCGCTCGCCCCCCCGCGACCATCTCCCTCCTTGCGCGGACAGCCACGGCACCGCGGGTGAAGCGGAGACCAAGGAGGTAAGAGGGGAATAACCCCGCTACCATCTCCCACCCCTCGCGGGGATCTGGGAAGCGGGAAGTGGCGCATGAAGCCGAGAAAACACCCACTACCATCACCCGTCCCGCGCTGGTATTGCGGGAAGCCGGGGTAAGCGGGGAACACCCCCCACTACCATCACCCATCCCGCGCTGGTATCGCGGGAAGCCGGGGTAAGCGGGGAACACCCCCCACTACCATCACCCGCCCTCGGGGATCGCGGGAAGCCGGGGTAAGCGGGGAACACCCCACTACCATCACCCGCCCCGCTCGGGGACCGGGGAAAGCTGGAAGAGGAGCGGGAAGCTGGGGGGAATAAGGGGGGGACACCTCCGCCCCGCGCGGATAAGCGGGGGGCCGGGGAGAGAAGGCGGAACACCCTCGCTACCATCTGCAGCCACGCGCGGGTATTGGGAGGGGGAAGCGGGGAGTAAGGGGGAACTGCAGGAGGCAGGGAAGGAGCAGAGGGGATGGAGGATTGGAGAGTACTTAAACTCGTACTCTCCAACAGATCTCTGGCCAAAAAAAATGGCCGCTCGTTGGGGGCAGGCTCATATAGAGCCTGGTTGCGCGCCCACAAAGCCTGGGAGCGCGCGCCAATCAGCAATCAGGTAGGTGGAGTTATTTTTTTTTTTTTTCAGCGCGAGCAGGGAAAATTCAGCGCGAGCGGGGAAATTTAAAAAAACAAGCACGTGTTCTGCTTGGGCCAATATTTACTCGCCTGGGGGTTAAATCCACCCGCCCCGGGCGTGTAAATGTATAGGATTGTCGAACACTGTATATATATATATTTGTTTACATTTTATGTTGGGCCGAATTAAATCCTTAGCAGCACCACTAGCACTCCTAGTGGGCACCACTGCTGATTTTATTGCAAATCAAACACTAACAACAGATGAGGGGAACTCTGGGTGAGTGGCATATTTGGGGGAGAGGTAATAATAATGCCTTGTATGGGAGAGACAGTAAGAGATGTGTACTCACAGACTGCTGGATCCAAAAGGAAGTGTGCTAGTCTGTACAAACATTATATACAGTAGGGCACAAACTTTTCAGTCTGCGCCCTCCCCACCCACCTGTTCTCCCCCCCTGCTCACGCCCTCCCCACCCCCACCCTTACCTTGTCTCCAGTGTCACGTGACCCCGCCACGTCATTTGACACCACGTTGCCATGGCGATGTGTCATCCGAGGCCGTCGGAGACAAGGTAAGGGAAGTTGCAGAGGCCTCGCGCGGTCCCCCGGCATTTAATTAAAATTCTTCGGGGAAGAGTGCGTGGGCTCTGAAAGCGCTGCACCCCCCCCTCCCCTCCCCCAGTTTGCGCACCCCTTCTTTATACTAATACTTCTTATGGGTTTTACCGGACGGTTTTTGGCTGAAAATCCCTCTTGACTGCAACTGGGAGGGATTGTCCAAAACCAGCCTGAGTAGCAGCTTCGGAGTATATAGGATTGACCCCTTATTGTGTGTTTAACGGCTGGACCCCCCTTGTCTGACCCACCCAATCTCACATTGGCCCGTGTGGTCTAACCGGTCCCCATTACAAGGTCGTGTGTGGTGGTGCACCTGCAAGTAACAGGACTCCTGAGTCTCCCGCTTGGTGTTATAGAGGATATCATCAGGACAGGTATCTGAGGTAGTGGGTACGAGTCCAACTTACTTCACGTGCAGCGCCTCCACCTCATCAGGATCTATGCTTCCGCAGGGAGATGGTCCTGGTGAGGAACTCCTTCTCGGTGGTGACTGCCACTGTTGAGTAATCTCACACTCACACAGTGGGGGTTTCTTTGAACAAGACATCTTTATTATAGTTTTGGATGTAGCAGACTGCCCCATGCAGCTGCCGGCTCTAGCCGCACATCTCTCCGTGCTGTCCCTTCGCCAGGTACGCCCTCCTGTATTAAAGTGGGATTCCCTTTCTCCTAGCAGATCACCACTGCGCCAGGTCCCTGGACACAGTGTGGCTTAGACAGACTTGATTGGTCACTCTGCTACCGCTAGTTACAGCACTAGGGTCACAAAAGTATTCCTCCAATCCCTTATGCAGGAAGATACATTCTACCAGATGCTTCTCTGCCAACCTTGCAACAACACTAACTGACAGTGTTGTGCCCTTTATACCTCAGGGGGCAGGCGCATCTCTGAGGTCACTATCCAGGGACTCAGAGCATACAGCCACTCCCTTCCTTACACAGGGCACCACACCAGGGTGTGAGGGAAAACCTCCATAACTACTGTTGGCAGGCCTGTACTTACCAGGACTTACTGCCAACAGGGAAGATGTATGCAGTCATTATTATGCATGGCTACATGTGATTAAATGGCAGAAACTGCAACACATTTAGGGCCTCATGCAGAGAACAGCGCTAATAGCAATCTCGCCATTTCCCGGCGAAAATCGCGCTAAAAACAGCCGAAAATGGCAAGATTTGAAAAAAGCGCCATTTTTTTTTTTTTCCCCTTGAAATTCGCCGCGCGGCTGGAGAGTTTCTAATCTCTCCAGTTTTTTTTCCTGCCGTATGCAGAGAGCCGCGATCGCCATCTAGTCGCTGTTGCGCGATTTTCAACATTTTTCCTCTCCACCATGAAGCTGGCGCTCCGCGGCCGGTGGAGGGGAAAAAAAAAAAAAACGCGATTTTTTTCCCCACTAGTTTCAACAGCGCTCATAGCGCTGGTTGAAACTCTCCATATGCAGAAAGGCTTGTAAATGCAGTTTTCTGCCCTTTCTGCATATGGAGAAAAAAACTCTCCAAAAAAGCTAAAAATTTTCCCCCTCTCCAATTCTAAAATTCGCTGCTCTCTGCATGAGGCCCTTAGACTCTTCTGCTTTCTGCTCTTTCTGTTGTTCTGATATTATTTTGTCCTTTATTTTGATGCCATCTAGAGGTTAGTAGAAGTACAGCGTAATCACAAAATGTATCAACGTTTATAAAAGCCAGTGGTGGAAATGTGATGTTACTAGAGGTGGAAAGAATAGACTGCCACGATTTTAGTTTTTTTTTTTTACATACGTACAGTTCCGCTTTGTTATTAAAGGAGATACATTTTAGAAAGACTATCTATCTTCCTATTTGTATAGCACGATTCTACTTTTTAAGGCCACTTGGAATCCCAGAAAAGGAGTGATCCCATTGGATAGGGTGTAGATTTGGTCCCAGTTAGAGAGGCAAAAGGGAGGTAAGGAGCCTAGGGGAAGGAGGCACATTCTGAGGGCTGTTAAAGCAGAAAGACAGGAGGGAAAGGTAGATGTCATTTTCCATCTAGGGACAAATGACCTTGCTAGTGATAGGGTTAAGGCAAAGCAGGAGACGAGTTAGGGGCAACCTAATTCGCTTTATTAGAGTTTCCACCAGAGATTCCCACTCTGCTCTATCACAACCTCAGGCTGCTGATTCAGATGGGCCGAGGCATCCCCACTGTGCTCCCGACCTGACCTCCTGCTGCTGATTCAGATGGGCCGAGGCTCCCCCACTGTGCTCCCGACCTGACCTCCTGCTGCTGATTCAGATGGGCCGAGGCTCCCCCACTGTGCTCCCGACCTAACCTCCTGCTGCTGATTCAGATGGGCCGAGGCTCCCCCACTGTGCTCCCGACCTAACCTCCTGCTGCTGATTCAGATGGCCCGAGGCTCCCCCACTGTGCTCCCGACCTGACCTCCTGCTGCTGATTCAGATGGTCCGAGGCTCCCCCACTGTGCTCCCGACCTGACCTCCTGCTGCTGATTCAGATGGTCCGAGTCTCCCCCACTGTGCTCCCGACCTGACCTCCTGCTGCTGATTCAGATGGGCCGAGGCTCCCCCACTGTGCTCCCGACCTGACCTCCTGCTGCTGATTCAGATGGGCCGAGGCTCCCCCACTGTGCTCCCGACCTGACCTCCTGCTGCTGATTCAGATGGTGCGAGTCTCCCCCACTGTGCTCCCGACCTGACCTCCTGCTGCTGATTCAGATGGGCCGAGGCTCCCCCACTGTGCTCCCGACCTAACCTCCTGCTGCTGATTCAGATGGTCCGAGGCTCCCCCACTGTGCTCCCGACCTCCTGCTGCTGATTCAGATGGGCCGAGGCTTCCCCACTGTGCTCCCGGCCTGACCTCCTGCTGCTGATTCAGATGGGCCAAGGCTCCCCCACTGTGCTCCCGACCTGACCTCCTGCTGCTGATTCAGATGGGCCGTGGCTCCCCCACTGTGCTCCCGACCTCCTGCTGCTGATTCAGATGGGCCGAGGCTCCCCCACTGTGCTCCCGACCTCCTGCTGCTGATTCAGATGGGCCGAGGCTCCCCACTGTACTCCCGACCTGACCTCCTGCTGCTGATTCAGATGGGCCGAGGCTCCCCCACTGTGCTCCCGACCTGACCTCCTGCTGCTGATTCAGATGGGCCGAGGCTCCCCCACTAAGCTCCCGACCTGACCTCCTGCTGCTGATTCAGATGGGCCGAGGCTCCCCCACTGTGCTCCCGACCTCCTGCTGCTGATTCAGATGGGCCGATGCTCCCCCACTGTTCTCCCGACCTCCTGCTGCTGATTCAGATGGGCCGAGGCTTCCCCACTGTGCTCCCGACCTGACCTCCTGCTTCTGATTCAGATGGGTCGGGGCTTCCCCACTGTGCTACTGACCTGACCTTCTGCTGCTGATTCAGATGGGCCGAGGCTCCCCCACTGTGCTCCCGACCTCCTGCTGCTGATTCAGATGGGCCGAGGCTCCCCCACTGTTCTCCCGACCTCAGGCAGCTGATTCAGATGGGCCGAGGCTCCCCCACTGTGCTCCCGACCTCCTGCTTCTGATTCAGATGGGTCGAGGCTTCCCCACTGTGCTCCCGACCAGACCCCCTGCTGCTGATTCAGATGGGCCAAGGCTCCCCCACTGTGCTCCTGACCTCCTGCTGCTGATTCAGATGGGCCGAGGCTCCCCCACTGTGCTCCCGACCTCCTGCTGCTGATTCAGATGGGCCGAGGCTTCCCCACTGTGCTCCCGACCTCCTGCTGCTGATTCAGATGGGCCGAGGCTCCCCCACTGTGCTCCCGACCAGACCTCCTGCTGCTGATTCAGATGGTCCGAGGCTCCCCCACTGTGCTCCCGACCTCCTGCTGCTGATTCAGATGGGCCGAGGCTTCCCCACTGTGCTCCCGACCTGACCTCCTGCTGCTGATTCAGATGGGCCAAGGCTCCCCCACTGTGCTCCCGACCTGACCTCCTGCTGCTGATTCAGATGGGCCGAGGCTCCCCCACTGTGCTCCCGACCTGACCTCCTGCTGCTGATTCAGATGGGCCGAGGCTCCCCCACTAAGCTCCCGACCTGACCTCCTGCTGCTGATTCAGATGGGCCGAGGCTTCCCCACTGTGCTCCCGACCTGACCTTCTGCTGCTGATTCAGATGGGCCGAGGCTCCCCCACTGTGCTCCCGACCTCCTGCTGCTGATTCAGATGGGCCGATGCTCCCCCACTGTTCTCCCGACCTCCTGCTGCTGATTCAGATGGGCCGAGGCTTCCCCACTGTGCTCCCGACCTGACCTCCTGCTTCTGATTCAGATGGGTCGGGGCTTCCCCACTGTGCTACTGACCTGACCTTCTGCTGCTGATTCAGATGGGCCGAGGCTCCCCCACTGTGCTCCCGACCTCCTGCTGCTGATTCAGATGGGCCGAGGCTCCCCCACTGTTCTCCCGACCTCAGGCTGCTGATTCAGATGGGCCGAGGCTCCCCCACTGTGCTCCCGACCTCCTGTTTCTGATTCAGATGGGTCGAGGCTTCCCCACTGTGCTCCCGACCAGACCCCCTGCTGCTGATTCAGATGGGCCAAGGCTCCCCCACTGTGCTCCTGACCTCCTGCTGCTGATTCAGATGGGCCGAGGCTCCCCCACTGTGCTCCCGACCTCCTGCTGCTGATTCAGATGGGCCGAGGCTTCCCCACTGTGCTCCCGACCTCCTGCTGCTGATTCAGATGGGCCGAGGCTCCCCCACTGTGCTCCCGACCAGACCTCCTGCTGCTGATTCAGATGGGCCAAGGCTCCCCCACTGTGCTCCTGACCTGACCTCCTGCTGCTGATTCAGATGGGCCGAGGCTTCCCCACTGTGCTCCCGACCTGACCTTCTGCTGCTGATTCAGATGGGCCGAGGCTCCCCCACGGTGCTCCCGACCTGACCTCCTGCTGCTGATTCAGATGGGCCAAGGCTCCCCCACTGTGCTCCTGACCTGACCTCCTGCTGCTGATTCAGATGGGCTGAGGCTCCCCCACTGTGCTCCCGACCTCCTGCTGCTGATTCAGATGGGCCGAGGCTCCCCCACTGTGCACCCGACCTGACCTCCTGCTGCTGATTCAGATGGGCCGAGGCTTCCCCACTGTGCTCCTGACCTGACCTCCTGCTGCTGATTCAGATGGGCCGAGGCTCACCCACTGTGCTCCCGACCTGACCTCTTGCTGCTGATTCAGATGAGCCGAGGCTTCCCCACTGTGCTCCCGACCTCCTGCTGCTGATTCAGATGGGCCGAGGCTCCCCCACTGTTCTCCCGACCTCCTGCTGTTGATTCGGATGGGCCGTGGCTCCCCCACTGTGCTCCCGACCTCCTGCTGCTGATTCAGATGGGTCGAGGCTCCCCCACTGTGATCCCGACCTCCTGCTGCTGATTCAGATGGGCCGTGGCTCCCCCACTGTGCTCCCGACCTCCTGCTGCTGATTCAGATGGGTCGAGGCTCCCCCACTGTGCTCCCGACCTCCTGCTGCTGATTCAGATGGGCCGAGGCTTCCCCACTGTGCTCCCGACCTGACCTCCTGCTTCTGATTCAGATGGGTCGGGGCTTCCCCACTGTGCTACTGACCTGACCTTCTGCTGCTGATTCAGATGGGCCGAGGCTCCCCCACTGTGCTCCCGACCTCCTGCTGCTGATTCAGATGGGCCGAGGCTCCCCCACTGTTCTCCCGACCTCAGGCTGCTGATTCAGATGGGCCGAGGCTCCCCCACTGTGCTCCCGACCTCCTGTTTCTGATTCAGATGGGTCGAGGCTTCCCCACTGTGCTCCCGACCAGACCCCCTGCTGCTGATTCAGATGGGCCAAGGCTCCCCCACTGTGCTCCTGACCTCCTGCTGCTGATTCAGATGGGCCGAGGCTCCCCCACTGTGCTCCCGACCTCCTGCTGCTGATTCAGATGGGCCGAGGCTTCCCCACTGTGCTCCCGACCTCCTGCTGCTGATTCAGATGGGCCGTGGCTCCCCCACTGTGCTCCCGACCTCCTGCTGCTGATTCAGATGGGTCGAGGCTCCCCCACTGTGCTCCCGACCTCCTGCTGCTGATTCAGATGGGCCGAGGCTTCCCCACTGTGCTCCCGACCTGACCTCCTGCTGCTGATTCAGATGGGCCGAGGCTCCCCCACTGTGCTCCCGACCTGACCTTCTGCTGCTGATTCAGATGGGCTGAGGCTCCCCCACTGTGCTCCCGACCTCCTGCTGCTGATTCAGATGGGCCGAGGCTTCCCCACTGTGCTCCCGACCTCCTGCTGCTGCTGATTCAGATGGGCCGAGGCTTCCCCACTGTGCTCCCGACCTGACCTCCTGCTGCTGATTCAGATGGGCCGAGGCTCCCCCACTGTGCTCCCGACCTGACCTCCTGCTGCTGATTCAGATGGGCCGAGGCTCCCCCACTGTGCTCCCGACCTCCTGCTGCTGATTCAGATGGGCCGTGGCTCCCCCACTGTGCTCCCGACCTGACCTCCTGCTGCTGATTCAGATGGGCCGAGGCTCCCCCACTGTGCTCCCGACCTGACCTCCTGCTGCTGATTCAGATGGGTCGAGGCTCCCCCACTGTGCTCCCGACCTCCTGCTGCTGATTCAGATGGGTCGAGGCTCCCCCACTGTGCTCCCGACCTCCTGCTGCTAATTCAGATGGGCCGAGGCTCCCCCACTGTGCTCCCGACCTCCTGCTGCTGATTCAGATGGGCCGAGGCTCCCCCACTGTGCTCCCGACCTCCTGCTGCTGATTCAGATGGGCCGAGGCTCCCCCACTGTGCTCCCGACCTCCTGCTGCTGATTCAGATGGGCCGAGGCTCCCCTACTGTGCTCCCGACCTCCTGCTGCTGATTCAGATGGGCCGAGGCTCCCCCACTGTGCTCCCGACCTCCTGCTGCTGATTCAGATGGGCCGAGGCTTCCCCACTGTGCTCCCGACCTGACCTCCTGCTGCTGATTCAGATGGGCCGAGGCTCCCCTACTGTGCTCCCGACCTCCTGCTGCTGATTCAGATGGGCCGAGGCTTCCCCACTGTGCTCCCGACCTCCTGCTGCTGATTCAGATGGGCCGAGGCTCCCCCACTGTGCTCCCGACCTCCTGCTGCTGATTCAGATGGGCCGTGACTCCCCCACTGTGCTCCCGACCTCCTGCTGCTGATTCAGATGGGCCGAGGCTCACCCACTGTGCTCCCGACCTCCTGCTGCTGATTCAGATGGGCTGCGGACCTCCACTTTGCTCCCATAGCTGATGCAGGGATGCTGCGTTTCCGCCCCACCCCCCATTCACCATCTTCCAGTGATCGACTCAATGCAGGGTTGCTGCCGGCTCTTCCCATGCCAGTGGTACAGTTACACATACAATAATAACATTGCTTTGCTATCAATATACTGTATATAGTATTCAACTCCCACTCCCACTCCCACTCTCACTCTGACTACACTTAGAGTAATTTCCCACAACGTAAAAGGCTTCAATAGCGCACAGAAGCATTTGATAACTAGAAAAGAGAAGCAGCCAATATATTTATCCAAGAGACACATTTCAGCAGACGCTGTCTCCCCTTATTTTCACAGGTTTCCCTCTCCTCAGATTCAGTGGGGAAAAAAAGGGTGGAGTGATTTTTAATTAACGCCCTCCCCTTCAAGTACGTAGCAGTAAAGAAGTCCTCCTCGGCACCAAACAACTGCACTGAAGAATAGGGCAATCCTTAAAGTTGTCCTTGGTGCTAAAATAGCACATAGAAGCAAATGTTGCTATTCAGATGTAGCTGCAATATAAACACAGAAAAGCACACGCGGCGCAGTAACCTTCAAACACCTTCAAATCTATTAGTTCATATAAGAATTACTCACACTAACAATATTGTTGATAAAGGAGCAATATAAAACTGGCGATATCAGCTGCTACAGTGCATCAATGGCAACTCCGTGGTGAACCACAAGAAAGAAAAATATGTAATAGTGTTAAAACACAATTTAATATGCACAATCAGCCAATTGCACACTTATAATTTGACTGGGTGATGCGTGCCCTTTCAAAATGCCGTTCGCGGCATGCGCAGACACTCAAGACCGGCGTCCGTGTTCTGGAACCGGGATATTAGCGCTCTGCTCTGGTCTCGGTCGCTCGCTCCGGAGTCTCCATGTCTCGCACGGGTGACTTCATTGACTCGTCTCCGCCTCCACACTTGTCTGCGTCTGCGCACTGCTTGGTAGCTTTGCTCCAGCCTACTCGTTTCGTGACCTCTCGGGGTCACTTCTACAGGGGTACTGGCTAACCACAATGCAGTCCAGGTTTAATTAGTCCCCCACTGATGATTTTACTAATTGACTATTAATGTGAATTACAAGCTGATCTACAAACAACCTAGAAAACGGATTAAGCTGATACTAATGATTACTAAAACACATCATATTAAAAAATACATGTTGTATCATATAGAAATAGAAAAACTGGACTGAACAGTCCCAGGATCAGTGCGACAGGGTGTTAAAAAGGATTATAATGCATTTATATGTATCACAAGTCCCATAGATAGAGCCAGGTAGTATAGCATGTTGATAGGAGTTTAGATGATTTCTTTAAGCAAACGTGATCAGCAATCCATTAGATAACCACTCATAATTTAGTAGATGCCACATGAGAGGCTTAACTCTATGTGGGACTTATGGTTATTAAGGGAAGATATAGCCTGTAAAGCTGTTCTAGCCTGTTCACCACCACACTTATAGGAGGTACTACTTAGAGTATAATGATAATATGGATCACAATATGTAGTATAGAAACAAAACTCCAAAAGTAGATAGTACTCACTGATTGTAGAAACTCTTCACTCCAAGGCGTGCATCCAGTATGAAGAAATAGTAATGGTGTAGTCCACGATTGAAAAATTTGTTGCACAGCGTGTGGGGAGGAAAAATTGGAGAACAGCAAATCCAAATGGATTAAAAACAATTTATTTTGGGAATGACATAGGAGACATCAAAATAGGTGGGTAGATGGAGCAACTCTGACGCGTTTCGGGCGTAGGCTGCTCTTTGTCAAAGAGTATAGTGCTCCCTTACACTCTCCCCTGCTTTATACACAACCGGATTACCAGTTGAAACCGGAAGTGACGCAACGGCCGTGTGGGAGAGCCTCCAGGATCAGATCACAGCTCAGCTGAGGCGCTAGGAGACAGTCTACCCGGCAGCAACAGTGCCATCTAGGGTGTGGATGTCCATATAGAGTGTCTAATGCAGGGGTGCGCAACCTACTTTTCAATGTAGCCACAGGTGTTGCGAATTAGAAGTGAAAATAGCCACACCATGTAAAAATTGAGGTATTATGTTGCGCATGTGAAAACAAGTTTATAAATTCCCAGGCCCGTTCTATAGTGTGTGCGCACGTGCCTGTGCGAACGCGCGTGCACGTGACACATGCTTTTTGTGTGTATGCTGTGAGCGAGTGAGATACTGTGTGTACAGTGTGTGTGTGTGTGTGTGTGTGTGTGTGTGTGTGTGTGTGTGTGTGTGTGTGTGTGTGTGTGTGTGTGTGTGTGTGTGTGTGTGTGTGTGTGTGTGTGTGTCTTATAAATACGTTTCAAATAAATAAATTAATACTTTAATAAATTATTTATTAACATTGTACATGCGTACATACACACACATACACACACATTGCAGCGGCGGTAGCAGTGCGAAATCTTTCTTTTCATCTTCCCCCGTCGGCTGGTTACACGCTAACTGTCGTGCGCACGCGCGGTACCATTATAGAAAGGCTGACTAACCTCAGCCAACTATAACTGCCGTGCGCACGCACTATAGAACGGCCCTCAGACCGCAAACTCCCTCATCCTCTCACCCCCCATCATCCTCCTCTCGCCACCACCACTACCATCATCATCATCATCTCCTCACCCCAATCATCATCATCTCATTTAATCCCCCCTCATCTCCCCCAGCACCCTTTCCTCTCCCAGTACCCTTGTCCTGCCCCCAGCACCCTTGTCCTGCCCCCAGCACCCTTGTCCTGCCCCAGCACCCTTGTCCTGGCCCAGCACCCTTGTCCTGCTCCCAGCACCCTTGATCTCCCCCAGCACCCTTTTCCTCCCCCCAGCACCCTTGTCCTGCCCCCAGCACACTTGTCCTGCCCCCAGCACCCTTGATCTCCCCCAGCACCCTTGTCCTCCCCCCAGCACCCTTGTCCTCCCCCAAGCACCCTTGTCCTGCCCCCAGCACCCTTGTCCTGCCCCCGGTACCCTTGTCCTGCCACCAGCACCCTTGATCTCCCCCAGCACCTTTGATCTCCCCCAGCACCCTTGTCCTGCCTCCAGCACCCTTGATCTCCCCCAGCACTCTTGTTCTCCCCCAGACCCTTGTCCTCCCCCCAGCACCCTTGTCCTCCCCCCAGCCCCTTTCAGAAGTCCCCCTCATCATCAGTCCCCCTCCCCCATTCCTACCAGATCGTGGCACAGAGGCGATGGAGGCAGTGGTGGCGGGAGGGGGGGAGGAGGGAAGCGCAGCAGCACGTTAACTTCAGCTGGAGCTGGCTCGGAGGGGAGCGCGGTAGCGCGCCAACTTCTGAAGCCGGCTCGGAGGGGAGGGAGCGCGCGCATTCGGAGCCCTGGAGCGTGGGCGCGCATTACGTGCTGGAGCGCGTACGCATGGCACGCATGGCACGCATGTGCTGAAGCGGTCGAGGGTGAGGGAGGGGAGGGCATCACACCGCTGGAGCGCGCTCCTTCCCTACCAGGGGAGAAGGGGGGGGGGGAGCACACAAGAAGTCCTGGCGGCCCTGTTCGCCACAGTTTCAGTGCCAATTCGCCACAAGTGGCGAATGGCGACAGGGTTGCCCACCCTGGGTCTAATGGATGACGCTGATTAAGTAATGCCACACCACGGCCAGTGATGACATATTCGCGGAAGACACCGCCCACAAACACCCTCCTCCCCCCCCCCCCCCCACACACACACAAAAGAGGAGTGGTGCATTGATACGATCAACATCAGAGAGTGGCAAGACATATTCAAAAGCAGGGTGCCTGGTATCACATTAGGAGAGCATTTCTCTGTGTCAAATAAAATAATATAACAGAAATATATACATGATTACAAAAAATTAAGGTAAATAAAGAACATAACAAGGGAACAATTAAAACATACAACCCAATATGAGCAATTCTTATTAAGTATATATATAATCCGACTTGCAGAGTATGTACTATTGAAAAATGCTAATTAATATTAAATAAAATTGAATAAATCTTTAATTATAGATATATAGTAAATTATATAACATATGGAAATGATAATATATAAGTAACCATGGATGATGAATCAGGATGAATAAAGCAGGTGTGATAATCCTGGTTAGGAATCGAAGTAAAACTAATGCATTCATAATAATGAGAGAATTTCCTCGTGATAAAGGAATTTCTTCATGTATAGTAGTCGTAATGAAAAAATTCATACATGATAATCATAATGAAAAAAATGCAAATGTGTGATATTGTCAGTCTCATTATGCTAAAGTGGACCCTTAGCAAGTAAGATATACTGCAAGCTACCGACAAAGATCTCCAAACTGTATCCTTTAATGTGAATCTCTTCACATTTATGGTAGCACTAATAAATTTCGTTCTAATATTATTTTCTACAAACGTTTTATTGATGATTTGATTTTTATTTGGGATGGTGATCTAGATAGTCTTCACTCTTTTATTCACATTATTAATTCAAATGATATCAATCTTCAATTCACGTTTCAAACTGACGCTCAAAGAATTAATTACCTTGATGTGACTATCCATGGTGATCCAATCACAGGTATACAAACGGATATATTTACCAAACCTCATGCCAGGAATTCTTATCTACATGCGAACAGTAGCCATCCTAAAGCATTGATCCGTGGGATTCCAAAGGGTCAATTCCTGAGATACAAACGTCTTTGCTCTAACCAAGATACATTTTTACAACATTCAAAAATACTAGGTTCTAAATTTTTATCTAGGGGGTACTCTAAGAGAGATGTGGATATGGCCTTCTTGAATGCTGAATCTGTAGATCGAGCTAATCTTATTAAACATAAGTAGACCAAGGATAAAAATAAAAAAACATTTTTGGATAGTCCTTTATTCATCACAAAATACAGCAAGCAGGCATCACAAATCAGACAAATAGTCTCTAAACATTGGAACATACTGAAATTGGATACAGATTTGGAGTCTTTTACCAAATCTGGACCCAAATTTGCATTCAGGAAGGCCAACACGTTAGCTTCTTCCATCTCTAGGAGTTTGTTTCAATCAACACGTCAATCCCACATAGATAATATACCTAAGGGATTTTACAGATGTGGTTTTTGTAAATATTGCAAATTTGCATTACCCACTAAGAGAGTACACACACTGTTTCCTAATCGTAAACATAGGATTAATATATTTATTAATTGTCATACTAGCCACGTTATTTATGTCATCATTTGTGGATGTAAACATAAATATGTGGGCAGAACCATCAGATCTTTGTACATAAGAATCTCTGAACATATAAGACACATCAATAAACAGGATTTGTTCCACCCAGTGTCAAAACACTTCACACAATGTCCACTTGGTGGATTAAGGAATTTTAGATTCTTTGGTGTTGAACACATCCCTATTAACGTTAGAGGAGGTGATAGGTTAAATCGCCTAAATAAAAAAGAAATGTCATGGATCTTTTCTCTTAATACTTTACAACCTTACGGTTTAAATATGGAATGGGAATTAAAACATTTCCTTCATGATTAATGTATATTCTCATTAGTCTTTAGTTGTTTTTTCCTCCATTACCTTCCCTCCCCCCCCTTTCCCACCCCACCCATTTCTCCCTCCACTTCCCCCCCTTCCCTCCCTCCCTCCTCCCCTCCCTCCTTTCCCCGCCCTCTTCCTCCCCCCCTCCCCTCTTCCCCCCTCCCTCTCCTCTCCCTACCCCCCCCTCCACCCCCCCTTTTTTCCCATCCTTTTCTTTACCATATGTATTATGTTTTCACATAATGTTTATTACAATGTTTTAGGATATTATATAATTTATGACATGTCCTTTGGATATATTGATATTGGATCCATTGATATTTTCTACTGTCTCTTGTCACATTTCATCCTATGTGTATGATAGTGCATTATTATGTTTCAGGATATAATATATTCTAAGACACTTCCTTTGGATATATTGATATTAGATCCATTGATATCCTCTACTATCTCTTGTTACGTTTCATCCTATATACATGGGTATACTATAGCATTATATACTTTGCTGTTATATTTGAGGCATTAGTGTGCATACTATCTTATTTAGTTTTGTTTTTAATCGTGACCAATTTATTTCTTTTTTTGATGGTGTTATATATGTGTGCATAATATGCTTAATTTATGTTTGTATGACTAATGTACATCTTAGATCATATTATTTTGGTCATCATTTTAATTGTTTTTAACTGTGTTTACATTCATGTTATGGGTGTGTGATTATGTGCACCTGTTGCCCATTACTTTTGGGCAACAGATACAGGTGCTGCAGTTTGCACACACTATAACAGGACGTTTTGTCATGCAAACGGATCACTCTTTGACAAAGGCCTGACGGGCTGAAACGCGTCAGAGGATCCGTTTGCACACTGTGCCAATAAAGTTTTTTTCAGTCACCATATCAGCCTTCATTCATCTCTTCACTTCGGCTGTGCTGCGTCTACACCTCCCGTGGGAGTATTTTCCTAGTATTGCTGACTGCCGTCAGCACGCCGGGCTGTTGCTGTTATTGTGCTGGTTCTCTGACCCGGAAGCTACGACACTGCCGCCGGTCACATGACCGCCAACCGCGACGGAGAGGATGCAGGGTTGGCGGCTGGAAGAGGTGTCGGTTATTCATGGTGTTACGGCGCCACATTGATGTAGCAGTTCCTGCTGGGTTAACTATTACTTTATGAGGGAGTCATTGCAGAAGGATCGGCGGTTCAACAAACGATATGAGGACCTGGTTGTCACGGCGCCACCAACTCCATTCATAAGTTAGTCTTTCTATCTCAATATCATTAGTGCTTTATGCAAAGCCAATTGTTGGGAAAGACTGTATGCATGTTCACTTGTTTGGGGCTTGTCATGACCGATGTTCCCTAATCATTTTCATAATAACATTCAACAGCACTGTGTATTTCTGAGCGCCTGGTGGGTCAACACACTGTTTACCCGTTATACATATATGTATCCTTTAATGAGAATGATTAATATAAACTTGAGTAGAGAGGAGAACTCGGCATCACAGGTTTGTGAACATGCTTCAGGCCACATACAGATCTGTCACTGAAGATATTATAAATGAACCATTGTGAATAAACAAGAATGACCAGTATATTTTTCCTGGAACCAGGGTCACGAATGATGTATGAATAATTCCAGTTAGCTTAACTCATGCCTTCCCTCTTCCAAAGCACAACAAGTCCTTTTGTCTTTCTTAGTTTTATTGAGGGAAAATCACAGGAAGAAAGGTACTTGCAGATGTAGTGTGGGTAGAGAGTGCTTCTCTGTCTGAAGTGCAGTGTATCAAAGATAAGGCAGTGTAAAACAGAAAGGCCTCGCTGGGGTAAATAGCAGGCAGGTACTCACTCAGAGTCCAGGGTGAAAAGGAAGTGAGGGGCAAGGGTCACACTAGAAGTGAAGTGAGACTTCCGGTGACGTCGACAGGAATGGCAGCGTGAAGGAGAAGCTCCCGAGCCCTCTGCAAGAATAGCTTAAATAAAGTATAGCAACGCAACCAAAACCACCAGAAAAAGTAAAGCACACCTTAGTATCCCTCCTGCGACTGGTACCGGTGTCGTGCGGCGTTCCGGAGAGCAGCGTCGGAGACCGCCGGTGAGCCCCTGCCCCTGGCGCATGACCTTCCCCTCTGCAGCACGCAGCGCCCAAGCTTCCCGGAGAGACCGGAGAGGAGAGGCGGTGAGACGCCGAGAGTCCCGAGGAGTCGGGAGGGGAGAGAGGTTGTCGGTGTTCGGGAGCGGACCCCCGCCCCACCCCCCCGCCCTCCCCACCCCCGCCCTCCCCTGTGGAGTGCGGGGAGCACCCGCGGCGATCGCCGGAGGCCACGAGGAGACACTCGAACGGAGCCCCCCCTGATACAAATCAATATCCCCCCCCCCCAGGACAGCAGGAGAATAAAAGGTAATACCCTGACCCAGAGCCCTGCCAGGGGGGGAAGAGAGCAATGAAGGGAGATATAGACCCCAGTAGCGTGGTGAAGGGGGAGGAGGCGGCTATCTTGGGAGGGCACCATGTGGGGGCCCCAGCACCACACAGAGGTGCATAAGAACTCTCCACAAAAGCACTAATCGAGCTGAGAATCTCACCCAAAGCAGAGGGGATATAGCGGAGCCCCCTGGGCTAAGAGCAGGAAGGCAAAAGCCCTTGCCCAGCAGAGCGTGAGCAGCTTTTTCAAGCCGGCGAGCAAACCCCCTGCTGGAGCTGAAATGAGCAAAGATGGAGGCCCGACGTGCGGCCCGGCAGGCGCCTCGGAAAGACCCGAACGCAGCGCTGAGAAGGAGGTACAAAACATGCTACCAGACGCAACAAAAGCATATCTGGAAGAATTATTCATAAGAATGCGTACGGGGTTCCAGGAGGATCTGGCCAGAGCTATTACAGAGCTCAAGACTGAAATAAACACCCTAAAGGAGAAAACAGATACTATCCAGAAAAAGGTAGAGGATGTTGAGCAGTCTTACTCTTTTGCAGAGGATGAAATAAATAGACTAAACTGTGAAATTTGGGCCCTAAAAGAAAATGCGGAGGAACAGGAGAATAGGGACCGCCGTCAAAATCTCCGGGTGCGGTACATCCCAGAGTCTGTTGAGCCGAGCCAATTGCAGCCCTATCTGAAAGAACTTTTCACTAATCTGGTCCCTGAGTTTACTCCGAACCAGTTGGAGCTGGACCGTGCGCACAGGACCCTGGGCCAGAAATCGGAGGACCCCAAAAGAGCCAGGGACGTAATAATCCAATTTCACTCCTACACATCAAAAGAAAAAATTCTCTCAGCCAGTAGAGAAAGGGGGGCCACACAGTTCCACAACTCCCACCTAGAAATCTACAGTGACCTGTCTAAGGCAACAGTGGACAGACGAAGGGAAATGAAACCCCTGACGCAGACATTGCGGAATCATAAAGTGAGGTACAGGTGGGGGTTTCCTTTCAAGTTGGTGGTGCAGAGGGGAGGGAAGTTCCATGCGGTATCTTACATGGAGGATGGTCCCCGGTTCCTGAGGGGACTGGGTCTGCAGCACAGAGAAGGAGAGGAAGAAGAAGCGGCTCCTGATGGATCTGAGGAGGGACAGAGCAGCCAAACGCAGGCGAAAACCCCAAGGACCTCGAAACACTTGGCTTCCCAGAGGAACCTAATGCAAGAAGAGTGAAGAAAACCAGCTGAGTAGCATCTATTTCTACTTATCTTCTGACCCGCAGAATTAAAGAACCTCCTTACACAGTCCCCAGCCTGTCCTAGTTCCAGATCAGGCAGAACCCTCTTCTCAGGTCAGCACTCAAGCCTCAGAGAACAGGGTCCTGTGAGGTCTCGAGACATTATGACTCTCAGTAAGCATGGAGCCTTAGATAAAGAGGCAAAAACTCCCAGAGGAGGACAAGAGAGAAGATGGCCAGGGAGGAGGGAGGGAGAGCGGGGAGAACTTTGCACTAGGTCCAAACATGATACCATTTGTTGTCAAAAGTTATGTTGTATATTGTTCAGATTGATTTTGCTAGCCCTATCGGAGGGCTCTGGGCTTGTCCCGATGGTTGCCAGGACACGACACATTGAGACGTCTCCAGAGGGCACTATGCCCAACTCTCTCACCCTTAGCGTGGTGGGGGTCTCTACTCCGGGGCTCGTTTGTAGCCCACCTTTTCTTTTTCCTCTTGTTTGTTCTCTCCCCTATCCCACCCATATCACCCCTTGTCCCTACCTCCCCTCCCATCCTAGCCAACATCATCCAAGTAAGACTCGGAAGACTTAGCGGGTTAGAGAGTTATTATTACTCGCAAAGGGTGTATATAGGAAAACCCAGCAAGGAAGCAAATAGGATCCCCCTTCACCTTGGGAAAGTGGAGGGAGTGCAAGATACTCCTCTTTCAAAAAAAGAAAAAATGGCCAGTAAAACATCCATAAAACTAGTGTCTCTAAACGTTATGGGGTTAAACTCAGTATTAAAGAGAAAACTAGCCCTACAAAAGCTTAAGAAAACTAATGGAGACATATTATTCCTCCAAGAGACCCATTTCAACACCTCATCCCCCAAAAATACGTTTGCAAGAATTTTCCCACAAGCGCACTACGCCTCATATTCAGTTAAAAAAAGAGGAGTAGCAATACTCTTCAAACACAACACCCCGTTTATTTTAGACTAAAAAGTTGCGGACCCAGAAGGTAGATATTTAATTCTGTACGGTTCTCTTTCAGGGGTTAAAATAATTTTGATCAACGTCTACGCACCAAATGAAGGCCAGTCAAAATTTCTCAGGGATTTATGCGAGAGCCAACCTGCTCAGACCAATACTGCTCAGACCAATTACTCTTAGCAGGAGATATGAACATGGTAGCAACTCCAGAACACGATAGAGCAAGTGTTACAGGTACCCCACATCCGCGCGCCACAGAAAAAAATGCCAAGGAATTTAAAAATATACTAAAAGAATTCTCAGTTACTGACATCTGGAGGGCGCAGCATCAGGGGCAGCGAGATTACACATTCTATTCGCCCCCACACCAGACCTACTCGAGGATTGACTATTTCCTAGGTACCAAAGACATTCTACAAGCATCCTCCCAGTCAGATATAGGATCAATATCATGGTCAGACCATGCTCCTGTCTCACTGGTACTCTCTCTCCCCTTCTGTAAAACTGCCCAGTATAACTGGAAACTAAACGACTCATTATTAAACCAAGCAGATATAGTAAATGATATTAAACAAAAGCTCAGAGATTATTTCGCGCTGAATAAGGGCTCAGTAGAGTCACTTGCTATGCTATGGGAAGCCCATAAGGCCACAATAAGAGGAGCTATTATCTCTATAGCATCATATAAGAAAAAAGCTAAACAAAAACTATATAATGAATTGGCTGAGAAAGTACAGCTCCTGGAACAAAAACATAAAAACAAACCCTCTAAAAAAGTATTCAAGTTATTAGACAAAACTAGATCTGAACTTAAGCAGGTCCAAATAGATGAAGTGGAGAGAGCGTTAAGGTGGACTAAACAAAAATATTACGACAAGGGAAACAAAGCAGATCGGCTACTAGCATCCAAATTGAGAGGTCTAAGAACCAAATCACAAATTGCAGCTATCCGAACTAAAGCTGGGGATAAAACATTTGATGAGAAGCAGATAGCAAAAGAGTTTTCGGATTTCTACTGTAAACTGTATAACCTAAATTTCCCGAAGAACCAAACATCAGGCTTAGAAGCCATCTCCAGATATCTAGAAAAATGTAAGCTCCCTAAACTGTCAGAAGGGAATGCGTCAGAACTAAATAAAGATGTAATTCAAGAAGAACTATTAAATGCTATCGCTCAATTGAAAGCTAGTAAAACGACAGGCCCAGATGGCTTCTCAAATCAGTATTCTAAAAAATTTAAGATGATATTAACCCCATATTTACTAGATGTATTTAACTCGTTTCTAGGTGGAGAGGACATCCCGACATCAATGTCCAAAGCAAACCTAGCCATCATCCATAAGGACGGGAGAGACCCTCTACAATGTGGTAATTATCGCCCCATAGCCCTCCTTAATTCGGACCTAAAACGTTTTAGTAAAATACTAGCAAATAGATTCACCCCAATCCTGCCCAGTTTAATACATATAGATCAGGTAGGGGTTGTCTCAGGAAGGCAGGCCTCTGATAATACTAGGAAAATCATTAACATTATCGACCATGTACACCTCTCAAACACGAAGGCTATCTTATTGAGTCTGGATGCTGAAAAAGCATTTGACAGAATAAGGTGGGATTTCTTAGACCAAACATTGATTAAATTTGGATTCAAGAGCCAGTTTCTGGAGGGAGTCAGAGCCCTCTATAAAACTCCAACGGCAGTCGTGAAACTCCCAGGCGGAGACTCAGCCCCTATACAAATTAAAAATGGTACTCGTCAGGGATGCCCTTTATCTCCGCTCCTGTTTGCCCTCTCCATAAAACCCTTGGCAGCTACAATTAGAGACGAAAAAAATATTCAAGGAATAAAAATAGGAGAGACAAATTACAAAATATCACTCTTTGCCGATGATATTATTCTAACCCTGGCCAACCCCTTGACCTCCCTCCCAAACCTGCAACATCAATTAGATCAATTTGGTAAAATTTCGGGTTACAAAATCAATACGGACAAGTCGGAGGCACTAAATCTTTCACTGACAAACCACGAAGTAAAATTACTACAAATAAATTTTAACTACAAATGGAGCTCGACAAGGATTAAATATCTGGGAATACAGATATCTAGCTCCTATAAAACCCTATACCAGTATAATAACCCCCCACTATTTGAAAAGATTAAAAAAGACCTCCAGAGCTGGAACGAATATCAGATATCTTGGCTAGGAAGAATAGCCACAGTTAAAATGAATATTCTACCAAGACTTCTATACTACTTCCAGACTCTCCCAATAGACATCCCACTAAATGAGCTCAAAAACATCCAAAACAGGATCTTCCAATTCATTTGGAAAAATAAAAGACCAAGGGTGGCTAGATCAATCTTGCTAGCACCAAAAGGAAGCGGAGGTTTGGGAGCCCCGGATATCAGTAAATACTATCTGGCGGCCCACCTAAAGCAAGTTATAATGTGGAACAATGACCCAGCCATGTGCTGCTGGCTTGGGATTGAATCTGTCTATGCGAGTCCTCTTTCTCTCCCGGCCGTGCTATGGACCGAGAGGGGGGGAGAGACCTTCGCAGAAAAATTAAAGCTGGGAGCAATTAGATGTACATGGAAGATATGGACTAGAAACAAGGGGAAGTATGAGTTAGCATCTTCTACTCCCTCATTACTGACCCCTATACTAAATAACCCAGAGTTCCCCCCATGCTGTATTCCGAGGGGACTTGAAAAATACAAAGAGCTAAAGATGGTAATAGCCGATGATTTTGTAGCTAATGGCAAGATTTTGCCATTCCATGAGATTCAGAAGAAATATCAAATCTCTAACCTCCCAATTTTCAGCTTCTTACAAATTCGCCATTACTTACAAACAATTACAAAAGATTCAGCTTTTTCGCCCTTAACAAGATTTGAGAAAATATGCAGAAGAGGCTATTACTGCAAAGGATTTCGGAGGTTTATCTGGGACTGGCGATTAAAGCTACACACTCTAACCATAGCTGTATGCTAAAATGGGCAGCAGATTTAAATCTACAAATAGATAGGGAAGACTGGGAGGATATTTGGGAAGCAGCTTCTCAAACATCAATTTGCACCACAATAAAAGAAAACATATACAAAATTCTATTCCATTGGTACCTAACCCCGAGTAGGCTGAGCCAGATTTTCCCCGGATCCTCAGATTTGTGCTGGAGAGGATGCGGGCACAGAGGAGATATGGCTCATATCTGGTGGGAATGCCCAAAAATTCAGGGGTTCTGGATCATGATACAAACAATGATACGAGAGCTCCTGGGGGTGGAGATGGAGGTTGACCCGCTGACCCTGGTGCTGTCTAAACCAATAGAGGGCCTACAAACCCAAGAGAATAAAATGATAAGTCATGTCCTTACAGCGGCCCGCTGCTTGATTGCCGCAGCATGGGAAAAGATAAACGCCCCCTCCAAGCAGACAGTATTGAGACGAATTAGAGAAATAAGATTAATGGAACTCCTCTCGGCACAATTGGGTCAAAAGGTGGATAAATTTCACAAGGTTTGGTCAGTATGGCAAGACAATTATCAAATGAATAACTGGGTCACATAAATCTGAGGACAATAAGACACCCTCCACCCCCCCCCCCTCTCCCTCTTGCCCTTCCCTCTTGCCCCTCCTTACCCCCCTCCCCACCCTCTTCTTTCTTGCTTTTCTCTCTACTATTCTTGAATTTCTCTGAGAGAGATATGTCTGGAAGCGGCTGTTTCCCCAATATGTGGTAAAAAATGAAAATAAAATAATAAAAGTTCTGTAAAATACAACAGTCGGAAATTAAACATGTGAGAAATGAAGACAATAATATGCGATTAATGATGTAATGTAATGTTTAATATTTCTTCTTGCTGTAAAATTTGAAGTTGTAACAGATGTACGTTAAAATTGTAATGCCGCCACCCACGGCGCCCGCTTCGGCTCTTACCTCCGCCGCCGGGGCGCGCGGCGTCCGGTCCCGTGGCCTCTCCTCTCTCCCTGCATATCCTGCTGCACATGCGCGCCGCCGGGGCAGACGCCCGCGCGCGTCTACAACTCCTGCTTTCTTTCCCGGCAGACTCACTCCGCCCCTTCCGTCACGCACGCGCCACTGTGTCCATCTCCACTGCCGCAAATGTACTTGTTCCTCCCACACCTGCCCTGCATCCTGCCTCAGCCTATCAGCGCTCTACCTTCATCTGACATCACCGCTGGGGGTTCTCATTGGCTCCAATCAGTATATAGTGCTACCAGCCCTGAGCTGATTGCTGAGCATAGTCAGTCTCTGGTTGTGCTTGCTACAAGCTACTTCGCAGTCTGCTCTTGTCTTCCGTTACAGACCCTTGCTTGAATCTGGACTCCCGACCTCTGGCACCCTCGAACCCCGGCTCGCCCTACGGACTTCTACCTTCTCCTCTCCTCGACTTTGGACTCTGACTACTCTTGATCTCTCCGACCCCGAATCTGGCAAGTACCTCTACGATTCTACACTCTCCTGCCCCGAACCAGGCTATCCACACGACTCTGCTTACCGGACCCGCTCACGCGGCTGTAGGGCGGTGGTTTTCCTGTATCCCCACCTCGGCCTCGCGGTCCAGTCCGGTTTGTGGTGAGCACTCCTATAGTCCCGTGACATTATGTTCAGCCCAACAGACCTGGACTCCGCCGAGTTGGGTCGATGCTTAAGCGAACACGATGGCCTGTTCAAGGTAGTAGAGACTTGTCTCTCTCAAAATAACCAGCGTATGGAACTGCTCCAAAGCTCCTTGGGTACCATTTCAGAACAACTCAAATCCCTTCTGTCCTTTCCCGATACTGCTGCCGCTCCTCCTGCTCCTATCTTCTCCCCGCCGGTACCTCCAACTGACCCTCCTGAACCTCGCCTACCCACTCCAAATCGCTATGCGGGAGAGCCTTCAGCATGTCGTAGCTTCCTGGGGCAGTGTTCCATCCAATTTGAGCTTCTACCCTCTCATTTTCCTTCTCCCCGTTCCAAGTTCGCGTACATTATCTCGCTGTTGACCGATGATGCCTTGGCCTGGGCTACACCCATATGGGAGCAACGGCCGGATCTGACTTCCAACCTGGACCGATTCTGTGCTGAATTCCGGAGGGTGTTCAATACATCAGGTAGGAGGGTAACAGCCGCATCTTCTCTCCTCAATGTAATGCAGGGAAATCGCTCTGTGGCTCGCTACGCACTTGAATTTCGCACTCTTGCAGCAGAAACAAGGTGGATGCAGCAGAAACAAGGTGGAATGACGAAGCGCTCGCTGTAGTGTTCTGGTAGGGTTTAAATGACTCCCTCAAAGACGAACTGGCCGCCCTGGAGCGTCCTACAGCATTGGAGGAACTCATCGCGCTCTGTATCCGTATGGACCCGCGGCTCCAGGAGTGAAGAGCAGAGAAAGGGAAGCGTCAAAAAGGTATCCAACCCACTTCCTTCCCACATACAGCTCCAGGGGAGTCCGTCGCGGTATCTTCCGAAGAACCCATGCAGCTGGGTGGGACTCGCCTTTCGTTGACAGAAAGACTATGCTGGCGTCGGGCGGGCCTCTGCCTTTACTGCGGAAATAGTGGACACCTGGTGAGTACCTGTCCTTCCAAGTCGGGAAACGCCAGCCACAAGTGAGTACTGGGAGAACTACACTGGGCATGGTAACCTCTCCTTCCTCTCCCAAACTACTATCCAAGATACTCCTTCCTATAACCCTATCAGGAGGCTTTGGGGACATCACCACACAGGCCTTCCTAGACTCCGGTTCTGGCGGGAACTTTGTCGATCAGGCTTTTGCGGAGAAGAACCACATTCCTCTGGTAGCCAAGGATTGGCCCGTGGGCCTTGAAGCCATTGACGGTAGGCCTTTGCAGCCCGCATTCATTTCACAGCAGACCATTCCCCTCCGTCTTAAGATGACTGGTCACCATTCCGAACATATTCAGTTGGATGCCATCCACACGCCGGCTGTGGACGTGATATTGGGTCTTCCCTGGCTCCAGCTCCATAACCCCCAGATCGACTGGCTCCAGTCACAACCCATCACCTGGAGAGACCGGTGTCTAGACATTTGTCTGGATTCGCCTAAGGCCCTAGTAGGTGCCACACATCCGGAATCTAAGAATCCCCTCCTTTCGGACGCCTACTGGGAATTCAGAGACGTCTTCGACAAAATTCAGGTGGAGGAATTACCACCCCATCGCGCCTACGATTGCCCGATCGACCTTCTTCCTGGCGCGATTCCCCCCAGAGGTTGTACCTACCCGCTTCCCCCCCCCCCCCCAGAGACCAAGGCTATGAAACTTTACATACAGGAGAACCTCCAGAGAGGCTTCATTCGTAAATCTTCCTCTCCAGCAGGAGCAGGCTTCTTTTTTGTAAAGAAAAAGGATGGCACACTTCGCTCTTGCATTGATTATCGTGGCCTCAACAAGGTGACTGTCAAGAATCGGTATCCACTTCCCTTGATTGCCGAACTTTTCGACAGGTTACAAGGCGCCACTATCTTCTCCAAGCTGGATCTCTGGGGAGCCTACAATCTGGTTCGGATTCGTAAGGGAGATGAGTGGAAGACGGCCTTCAACACGCGAGATTGGCACTATGAGTACCTCGTGATGCCCTTCGGTCTCTGCAACGCGCCAGCCGTCTTCCAGGATTTCGTTAACGACGTCTTCAGAGATCTTCTGGATCAACACGTGGTGGTCTACCTAGACGACATCCTTATATTCTCCCAGAATCCCCTGGAACATACTCAGCATGTCAAACAAGTGCTTCAGAGGTTGCGGGAGAACCGTCTGTTCGCCAAACTTGAAAAATGCCAGTTCCACCAGTCATCCACGTCATTTTTGGGTTACATAATCTCGGACACTGGACTCGCGATGGACCCTACCAAGGTGAAAGCTGTCTTGGATTGGCCCCGACCCCTCTCTCTGAAAGCGGTACATAGGTTCTTAGGCTTTGCCAATTATTACCGCAGGTTCATAAAGAACTTTTCCACGTTGGTCGCACCCATCACAGCCCTCACTCAGAAGAGCGCCAATCCCACACTGTGGCCCCCCCGAGGCCATCATGGCTTTTCAGGTTCTTAAGGAAGCCTTTGTCACAGCACCTATTTTGGTGCATCCTGATCCAGTACAACCCTTCACTCTCGAGGTGGATGCTTCGGACATAGGGGCAGGGGCGATATTATCCCAAAGGAAGAACCCACAGGCCAGATTGCATCCCTGTGCATTCTTTTCTAAAAAATTCTCCGCAGCAGAACGGAATTATGACGTGGGTAACCGTGAGCACCTCGCGATCAAGATGGCCTTGGAGGAGTGGCGTCACCTGCTGGAGGGCGCTGAGTACCCCGTCACCATCCTTACGGACCATAAAAACCTCTTATATATTGAGACTGCCCGCCGTCTGAGTGCCCGGCAGGCACGTTGGTCCCTCTTCTTCACCCGGTTCAACTTCCTTATTTTATACCTCCCTGGTTCTAAAAGTTTTAAAGCTGACACACTGTCTCGTCAATTCTCTGTAGAAGATAAAACCGAGGACCTTCAAGAGACTATCCTTCCTCCTAAATGTGTCCTGTCTGCCAATACCTTTGACGCACTGACGGAGATCACCAAGGTTCAAGATCAGATTCCTCAGGGTCTCAGGGTGCCAGATGGACGACTCTTCACACCCCCTACCTTCCGCCAGAAGGTAATGCAATGGGGGCACGCCGCCAAAACGGCAGGTCACCCAGGGATCAAAAGGACTATCGACCTCTTGCAACGAACCTTTTGGTGGCCAGGCATGCGCAAGGACATTCAACATTTCGTCTCAGCATGTTCCACCTGCCCACAAAACAAGATACCACAGAATAAACCTCCAGGACTCCTGCAACCCCTTCCCATTCCCGATCGACCATGGGAACATCTCTCGATGGACTTTATTGTCGACCTCCCCAAATCTAAGGGTATGGACACTATACTAGTAGTGGTCGACCACTTTTCTAAACAAGCGCACTTTATCCCACTCAAGGGCCTACCCAGCGCCCCTAAACTTGCCGAGGTATTTGTGAAGGAAGTCTTCAGGCTCCATGGGTCACCCCAAACCATAGTCTCTGATCGTGGGTCGCAATTTGTTTCGAGATTCTGGAGGGCCTTCTGTAAGAAACTTAACGTGGCGCTTCACTTCTCCTCTGGATACCACCCACAGACCAATGGTCAAACTGAACGAATCCATCAGTCCCTGGAGCAGTTCCTTCGTTGTTTCATATCTGACTCTCAGGACAATTGGCTCGACCTACTCCCCTGGGAAGAATTCGCTCATAATAACCTCAGGAATTAGTCCACACTTCAGTCTCCATTCTTTTCTAATTTTGTCTTTCATCCCTCCGCCCTTCCTCAGTCTGGACCTAGTACAGGAGTTCCGGCCACAGAAGAGAGGATTCGGGATCTTCAAGCTTCCTGGTCTAGGATTCAGGATAATCTCAGATGGGCCACGGCTATGCAGAAGAGACAGGCTGATCGCCATCGTCTGAAACCACCCAATTATGCCCCGGGTCAGAAGGTATGGCTATCCACAAAGAACATACGGTTAAAAGTCACATCCCCGAAGCTAGCACCCCGATTTATCGGCCCATTCTCTATATTGGAGAGGATCAATCCGGTTACCAACCGACTGAAACTACCTGCAACTATGAAGATTCCCTCTACCTTTCATTGTTCTCAATTAAAACCATTTATACCCATTTCTCAGATCCGACACAGGGCACCTCGCCTCAGACTGGTCAATGGACAAGAAGAGTTTGAGGTACAGTCCATTCTGGATTCTCGTATCTCAAGAGGAGGTCTCCAGTATTTGGTGCATTGGAGGGGTTTTGGACCCGAAGAGAGGGCATGGATTCTGCAAGTCCAGGTACACGCTCCCAGGCTGGTCCGGGCATTTCATCTCAAATTTCCGCTTAAACCTGGTATGGATCTTCCAGAGTCCGACCCTGAAGGGGGGGTACTGTAATGCCGCCACCCACGGCGCCCGCTTCGGCTCTTACCTCCACCGCCGGGGCGCGTGGTGTCCGGTCCCGTGGTCTCTCCTCTCTCCCTGCATATCCTGCTGCACATGCGCGCCGCCAGGCCAGACCCCCGCGCGCTTCCAGGCAGACTCACTCCGCCCCTTCCGTCACGCGCGTTGCGCGCACGCACCACTATGTCCATCTCTACTGCCGCCAATGTACTTGTTCCTCCCACACCTGCCCTGCATCCTGCCTCAGCCTATCAGTGCTCTACCTTCATCTGACATCACTGCTGGGGGTTCTCATTGGCTCCTGTCAGTATATAGTGCTACCAGCCCTGAGCTGATTGCTGAGCATAGTCAGTCTCTGGTTGTGCTTGCTACAAGCTACTTCGCAGTCTGCTCTTGTCTTCCGTTACAGACCCTTGCTTGAATCTGGACTCCCGACCTCTGGCACCCTCGAACCCCGGCTCGCCCTACGGACATCTACCTTCTCCTCGACTTTGGCTTTGGACTCCGACTACTCTTGATCTCTCTGACCCCGAATCTGGCAAGTACCTCTACGATTCTACACTCTCCTGCCCTGAACCAGGCTATCCACACTACTCTGCTTACCGGAACCGCTCACGCGGCTGTAGGGCGGTGATTTTCCTGTATCCCCATCTCGGCCTCGCGGTCCAGTCCGGTTTGTGGTGAGCACTCCTATAGTCCCGTGACAAAAATATGTTATAAGATGTCATTCTCTCGAAAAACAATAAAGAAATTGAAACAAGAAGGGAAGTGAGACTATACTAACTGTCAGCAAGGACAGGGGGGAAGGAATAGCCCACTCTCAGCTAGGAGAATAGGAGATTGAAGGCAACCAACACTGACTAGGGCTGTGTAAACAACATGTAACAATAATGTTGCCTTTTCACATGCAGCTAGCTGCTGGGACAGGGAAAATAACAGGCAGCTAAACTAGGGAGATATGAATCCCATGAGCTGCAAAGGGAGACAGAGAAATGTGGAATCTAGTTCCAGGACAATATTGGTCACAGGAATGTCTATATAAGGACAGTACAAAGGGAAACGTGCAGCAAATACACCAAGAGAACATGAAGCCCATGGAAAAATTTTACAAGAAAATGTTTAAGTTCCCAGTCCCAAGGGGAGACAATGAGCCTAAAGTGTAAATCCAGAACATTTCTCTACGGTTAAGGATTATTTCTCTATTTCCACCTCTGGTTGGTGAATTAATCTGTTCTTAGAGCACTGAAAGAGAACATTTCCAGATTACCGGAAGGACATGCTGAGAAATGCCTTGACACTGGGTACCTGTCATCCTTGTTCTTAATAGACCTTAAATGCTCTGCAAATCTGATCTTTAACGGGCGTATCGTTCTTCCAGTGTATTTGCTGCCGCAACCACATTTAAGCATGTATACCGTAGTTGGAACCACAGGTCATTAGTGATTTCATTTTATGTCACCTGTGTATAGTGACTTTTGACAGTTTTAATCGGTGCTACATAACGACAAACGTTACATTTACCACAGGATTTAAAACCTTTCATATTAGATCGATTATTGATCCTGGTGTGAGGGTAGGGGGTAGCTAGGCTATCAAATAAAGGTTTATGCCCGTTTGGTTACCCCTGATCCATGTGTTGGGTTTATAGACTGTCAGCTCTCGATCTCAGGGTTTGTACATGCATTACCTGTAATTGCACGACACCACTAGGGGTCCCTGCTTCAGCACAGCCCAGAAAGGTAAATGGGGCATAGGTATGTGAGGTGTCCCTGAAACAGTTAAGGAGTCCCTAGGTTGATGGGGATACCCAGTAAATGCCCAGGTCACCCAGAACCAGTGTAGAAGTTCTGGGGGTACTCCAATCATCTATAAGGTTGTGAGGGGACTTTTAAAAATCCAGTCCTGTTTATTGTATAGAGTGTGGGGAATATGGCTAGTAAGAAATAACACGCCGCTTCTTATTCTATTTCCCATAAGCAAAAGACTTAGGATATTTTTAAAGTGTATATTTTATTAACAAAGTGCGTTAAGTAAATATATGCGTGTGCACAGAAAAATGAGGCACAGGGATGAAAAGTGTTCCTCTAGCTGCGGGGATCCCTAGGTAACATAGGGGTAACCCCAGTTAGTGCCAAGGTGTCCCAGAACCTGTATTGGGTTTGTGGGTTATGGAAGTCCCCTGTAAAGTATAGAAAAACCTGGCCTGTTTAGTGGCGTTTGGGGTTCCCTGTGTCGTAGAAACTCCAGATTTTGGGAGTGTAAGTTTTAGGTGGGATATTGGGGCAAAAAATGTATACCTTTTGTTTGCAGGAGTTCGGGGGGGGGGGGCAGCTACTGGTGGTAACCTGATTCCCCCCAGCATGCAGGCACTATTTGTGGGTTCGCGGGGTGAATTACACCGGGGCTTCCCAGTGTCCCCCAGACTCCTGGATTTCGAGCCCACATATCCCCCAGTTATTTCCCTTAGAAATAAAAGGTTGCATACTTAGTGGAGCTGGAAATGGGCTAGCTGAAGGGGGGGGGGGAGATGCTGACTGTGCGGACTTTCCCATTGGCTGATTCATATTTCCCGCCCACACGTTTTTCTCAAGCTTGCTCAACAAGCCCCCTGCCTTTGACATCATCAGCCAGGTGAGCCCTGCTCTGATTGGCTACTGAGAAATTTCTCATGCTTCGGATAGGACTGTAGGTTTACGTGAATGAAACTCAGGAGGTTTTATAAACCACTACGCCGATCAGATTTTTAGTTCTCTCACAGTTCTCTAAGATTCTAAGCAAGTTTTGTCTAAGCAAGTTACTCCAGACCTCTGGAGAGAGGTGAGGGGTGGCGTCTGGAACTGCAGGCTGATTTCAGTTCTAAGACATGGCAGGCTAAATCTCAGTCAGAGGAAGATACTTAGGTAGGTTTCCCTGCACCTAGGAGAGTTTAGTTGTGTACCCAGTTCCCAAGTAAGTGTGTTTTTTTGCCTGTATTTTGTGTAACATTGTGTGTCTGCCTTTTCCTGTGAATAAATTTACAATTTATTTCATTATCTTGTTTTGCTCAATGCATGATCCGGATAAAAAGGTGTAAATGGCCTGGTCTCCCGTAACACTGGGCATCGGAACGTAAAAGACTAGGGGATAGGAAATGTCCTAATGTTTTTGCTCTACGGAACACAAATTTAGGAGGACTCTGGGTATAGGTCTTTGGATCGTTGTCTAGACCTAGCACACTCCAATGCTTTTGGATAATAGTACGGAGCTGGTGAGACTGCTTGCTGAAAGAAAAGATAAATAAAGGAGCAGTGTCATCTTTTGGAATGTTTTTATTCCTTTTACCTCTTTTCAAAAGGTCTTCTCGGTTAATGAGAGAGGCTTCTTCGAAAGCTACTTCAATACTATCCCTGTCATAGCCGCACGACAGGAATCTTTTTTTGAAACAGTCTGATGATTAAACATTTTCTTATTTGATTTTCCATGGGCTTCATGTTCTCTTGGTGTATTTGATGCACGTTTCCCTTTGTACTGTCCATATATAGACATTCCTGTGACCCATATACTGGTCATTCTTGTTATTCACAATGGTTCATTTATAATATCTTCAGTGACTGATCTGTATGTGGACTGAAGCATGTTCACAAACCTGTGATGCCGAGTTCTCCTCTCTACACTACTGAAGTTTATATTAATCCTTCTCATTAGAGGATACAGTTTGGAGATCTTTGTTGGTAGATCTTACTTGCTAAGGGTCCACTTTAGCATAATGAGACCTAACAATTTATTTAGATCATTTAAATGATAGATCAAATTCCCAAATAATTATTTATAGTGGAATATCTGGATTACTGGTCTCCAGAGACACTATTTATACCAAGCAATCTTTCCAAAATATGTTTGTATGATCACGTTTGCGCTTATTATGTTTAATTGCATGCATACATGTTTCCGTTAGAATGATTTACCGACAATATCACTCATATGCATTTTTTTCATTATGATTGTCATATATGAATTTTTTCATTACGACTGCAATACATGAAGAAATTCCTTTATCACGAGGAAATTCTCTCATTATTATTATGAATTAATTTGTTTTACTGCGATTCCTTACCAGGATTATCACACCTGCTTTATTCATCCTGATTCATCATCCATGGGTTACTTATATATTGTCATTACCATGTTATATCATTACCATAACCACCATGCGGGAGAACCAGGGCACCCTACCCTGTTACCAGCAGGTTTGCACCTGACAAAGTTGAGACATTAGGGCGTCTGACGTAACAGCATAAGGGTCAAAGCAGCCATTTTGTTTGACTATTTTAGTCCACCATCTTGTCTTGTCTTTGTAAGTTTTTATGTCATCTTTCTATGTGAGGAAATCTGTGTGAACGAACGTGTGGAACAGAGAATGGAATGTTTTCGCTCCTAGCTGATTTTATTGATCTTTCCTCATCCAATTAGCTCCAAATGAAAGTGTAAACAGGCCAGAAGTTATGAGAAGCCTTGTTAGCAGTCTCAGATTCTTACAGTGAACTTGTTTCTCATACTTATATGCCAGGTGGCAGAACAGAAACATCACATTTAACCCCATAATGATTTTTAGCTTACGTACATTTATCCAGTATTATTACACTGGCGACACGTTTATTTCGAGTAGGGCTAGTACCGCAAGCCGGGACATGTCCCGGCTTGCTAGCCCCACTCCCTCGGCGTGCCGCGCGTCATCGATGCGCGGTCACGCGTCATCGGGAGCCTGCGCCCCCTGCACGCACGTCCAAGGCTCCCCGAGGGAGCCCTGGTGTCCCGCGATGTGGGGGACGGCGGCAGGGGGTTCCGGGGGACCCGGCGGACCCAGCGAGCGGAGGAAGAAAGCCCCGATCGGAGGGCGCTCCTCCGCGGCTTTGGCGCGCGCCGGGCACCCTCCGGCGCGCGCCAGGTTACTGCTGCGGCCGAGACCGGGCAAATGCTCTAATAAACTCGGCCGCAGCAGTATGTATCACAAGATTGTGTCATTTTAGTTGACGCAC
This sequence comes from Ascaphus truei, assembly GCF_040206685.1. Lineage (NCBI taxonomy): Eukaryota > Metazoa > Chordata > Amphibia > Anura > Ascaphidae > Ascaphus > Ascaphus truei. The sequence continues at coordinate 29,592,910 of NC_134486.1, forward strand.
ACTTACATCATTTGTTATGAATTACAAACTTACATCAGTTCTAATATTGTTATATATTACAAAATGATGTCATATTTAGTGACGTGCAAGCCCCCCCATAAAGGGGTGGAGCTTTAGTTTTTAGGGTATAAATATATGGCATACCGTGTTATCTGGGAGAGAGCTTTTTGTTTTGAAGCTGTCTCCACTGTGTGCACTCTGAATAAACTCATTTGATAACTGAATTTTTGTTGTAACATTTTTACAGCTTTTACAGATGGTAGCAGAGGATGGTTTCCAATATCTCGGATGCAGAGCACCTGGACAGGCCACTCCTCGGTCACTCAAACCTGAGCGCTCATAAGAATCAAGGTAAAAGGCACCTTTTTGAGGAAAGCCTGAGTTTAAAATTGTTTGAGGGCTGTGTAGAGAGCTGGTCCTTAAAGGGTGTCTTCTCTGAGTGACGGAAACCTGTATCAAGTGAGTTTATTATTCTCTGTTCCTGTATTCATTTTAAAGTGTAAGAGTTGTCAAGAGTTGTTAGGGGCTAAAGTGAGAGTCCCGTTAAAAGCTTTGGTGTTTTTGGTGATGAAGGTGAGTGTTTGTATGCTTAAGGGATTGTTTTTCAGACTGTCCTGGGTTGTGATAAATATTTTTTGTTGTTTGAGCAGGATGGGTCCCTGATTGTACATTTGCTCTGTCTTGTCATTAACATACCAAGTGAGTTTATTCATGGATATCTGTTTAGAAGGTCTTATCTGTATCCATGTTATAAAAGTATAAGGTTTATCAAGACTGGGTTGGACCCGCTGAAGTAATTCAAGTTTTTTCTTTGGTATAATTATGGTGAAAAAATATGGTTGGGGAACAGTCTCGTGACAGGTCCTTATTTGCATATTTACACTATTCAGATCAATAACATGCCAAAAGAGTTGTACGTAATCAGCTTGCGTTGATTAATGTAACGCTAAATTGTACAGGTCAATTAAATTTGATTATTGTATCGCGAGTATTGTACAGGTCAATTAAATTTGATTATTGTATCAGGAGTATTGTACAGGTTAATTAAATTTGATTATTGTATCAGGAGTATTGTACAGGTCAATTAAATTTGATTGCTGTAACAGGGGAATAATGGGAAACCAAAAATTCTCAAAAGATTGTGTGTCTGCAGACAAAAGTAATAAAGAATGAATACAGAGAACGAAAAGAGACAATATAAATATATTTTGTTGGCCAGTGAATGGCACTGTTTGTACTATTATCAACTATTTGCGCAGATGTTTAAATGAAAGAGGGGTCTTTTTCTGTGGGATTGAGAAGCTCGGGGAGTGCCGTAACCATTGCCCGGACAGAAGTTAATATAATAACAAGTGAAATATAAAGTGAATAGGAAAGAATTAGCAAGTGAATTTGCCGATAGATAATCATGGCATATAATGGTGTTGAGGAAGTAGGTATTGAGGGTTATTTTTATGAAAGGTTTATAAGCAGAAATTGGGGTACAATTAGGGACTGTGTATATTGTTTAGAAGGGACAGAAAGTGTTATAATTGTAAAAAAAAAAAGGCAGGACATTTTGCTAGTAATTGCAGTGCAGCCTTAAGAGAGAGAATAGAAGAAGAGAATGGAAAAGAATTGACATATGATAAAGTAGCCCTGTAACTGGTAAAAAATTAAAAGGTATGTTCGTACTGGCCACACGAATAGGTCTTTTAAACCAGAAGATATTCTTTTTCCTTCTGTTCAAATGGCAACTAGAAAGAGAATCAGAATAACAGCAGCACAGACCGTGCTCCCCCCCCCCCCTTTTTCTCCAAAGGAATGTGCAAAAGATACGAAAATTAACTCAAAAGCTCCGGAGCATAAAAATTAGTTTTAAAAGCAAGTTATTTATGAGAAGTTGATTGGCTGTGTATGAGAGAAGTTTGTGTCTCTGTTCTTTGTGTGTCTGTATTGTGGTTTCTGTGTGTGTAAACCAGTAAAAACACGTCAATTGCATTTCTATAGGATTAGGATATGTTGGAAATATTTTAAGCTCACACGTATTGTTTAAATTATATATGGTGTGTTCATAAGCTATCTCAACCTCAGTTGTATAATTGTCCCGTTTTTATTTTTGAGAGGCCATAAATTTTTTCGTTTTTATTGCTGTGGAGAAAGCTCCATTTTTTATTTTAAGCTGAAGTTTCAATCCAGTAATTAATATTTAGAAGACGGAGAAGCTGTTTTGTTATCTGCTCGGCACTCCAAAGGTCTTTTGGTGAAACGCCCGGGCTGGCTAATTGCCCGAGATAAACAAACTCTGAAATTATTTTGTAGTCAAATTAATAATAATGCTGAGTGTCTTTAAAAAATAAAGCTGGCAGTGTGCTCGGCACTGTGCAAAGAGATTATATTACAAGAAATTAGTGTGAAGTCCTATACAAAAGCATTTGACTATCAACTGAATATGTGATGTATTTCATAACTTTTAACCATTTATTTTTTCCATAGGTGTCCTATTTTATTATAAGCAGTAGTTATTGTTAAAATTACTGTATAATATAATTCTAATTCTGCTGATTAAGCAAACAACATCCTAGTTGCTAATTTATTATTTATTTGTAGAATGTTTTGCCAGGAAGTGGTGTATTGGGAGTTCTAGTTCTAGTTCTCATTTTTGGGTATGTTCTAGGCATAGAGTTAAAGGACAGGTAATACATAGTTGCAAATGCAGTTACATAAATAAGCAGGGTATACATTATATACAAGGAATTGCAAACTTTTAGCAGAATAGTTACAGTACAGTGGAGTTTTGGGTTGAAAGCCAGATTGGAATTGGCTAGGGAAATTTGGCTTGGTATAGTCAACAAAATCAAACAATAGGAAAGGAAATCCATGCCCTTAAGAGCTTACAATCTAAGATTTGAGGGGAATTTACAGAGATAACAGGTGAGGGAATAAGTGCTGTAGATGGCAGTGCTTGGCCACAATGGGTAGTAGGAGTAACTGGGTGTGGGATAATAGCCATGAGTGCAGGCTATTGGGATGCTTGATTTGTGGGGCAAATTTAAAGGTTAGTAAGTATTTAATAAAAAGGTTGATACCATTTGCATTGGAGAAGATGACAGTGAGGCATGAACGAGAGCAAGTGTGTATTGGGAGAAGAGAGATTGGCCTGTAGTTTGAGACAGTGTTTTTGTCCCCACTTTTGAAGATTGGGACAGCTCTGGCAGTTTTCCAGGTTTTAGGAATATGGCCTGCAGAAAGGATAGAGGTGATTATGGAAGCAATTGGTTTGACAATGGATGAGGCCCCAAAGTCTTAGGAACTTAGATTGTAGTACAGTCAAGTCCACATTAGCTGCTTAGTTTTAAATAGTTTTAAATATGAGGAGCATTAATAGGAGATACCTCTGTCTATATGCGGATGTTAAGACAGTAGTAAACACATTGATACAATAATTTATTCATAGGTATAAATTATCTCCCTATGAGACACTTATGGGATGACTTATGACTATCAGTAGTTCAAAGGAACAAATTAAGGACCATCTATTTGTAATAAAACAATTAATAAGTATTGTATGCATCTAATATATTTTTTGAGTCTCTCTAGGCATAAGGTATGATAAAAGTGCACCTACGCGAGACGGAGTTAATAGGTCAAGTAGTTCCTACAAAAGCACGCTCTTCATCCCAGATGAAAAGACCATTTCAAATACTTCTCACCACTAATACCGCAATTAAAGTGTCAGAAATTCCTGGATCCACGTGGCTCACATAAAACTCATTCCAGCTCCACCAAAGACCAAAGTCATCTAAAGCACAGCCGCATCAAGTTAACGTTTTGACTAGTCATAAAACTCTGACCGTTAACCAACGAGGAAAATAAGATACCAGGCAGAGGCCTGGTCTTATCAGACCATTTCATTTTTTATCAAAGACTCAATATTTTTATTCTTTTATAGTGTGTTTAAGTTAGAATTTTAAGATGTATGCACCATTGGGTCTGCGAAGGTATAACCCACAGAGAGATGACAAGATTGTCATGGGAATGCTCTCTACAGAGCCTCGTCAGCAATACTCATCTGCCTGTGTTCCTTATACATCGCAGATATCTATCACCATGGTCAAGGTAACACTACACTAGGCACCAACTCACCCACAAACATCACAATGTCCATTGGTTCCCCGGAAGTGAGGCTTGTGAATGAATGCTCTTGTATGTGTTTTGGCAGTACTCCTCACTCTCTATGTATGTGTCATGTGCAGCAAAACTTTGATCCAGAAGTGTGTTGCACCCCCACCGAGAGGAGGGGGTCACCCAGGGGCGTGTGTCAGCCATAAGGAAAGGATCACAAGTCAGCCATTTTTTGACCATCGCAGACATTTTTTGTTCTGTTTTTCTGAGTGAATGATGTATATGATGCGTGCCGGAGTGATGATCATGCATTTCGCTTCCACAGATACCAACCCCCTTCAATTCTCAGTAATAGAATGTTGTGCTAATTCTCAAAATATATGATGGTAGAGATAGATGCCATTTTCTTCAGCTAGCAGAAAGGCCACTTGCATAAAATAAGGTTTTTAGCATTTTCGTATCCATTTTTACACACTAGCAACACCAATCATTTACGGGTCAAGTATCTCCAACAACCAGAAACAAGAGAAAAACACCAAATATTTCAGGGCTGAAAAGTAGTTTATGGAAAGAACAATGTTGTGTTTTCATCCAAGATCAGAGTGGCAAGGTACAGCATGAGTTAGACAAGATAGAAGAAATTCAAGAAAGACTTAGGAAGGAAAGTGACACAGACTGGGACCCTTTGGGGCTAGTTGGATTGGTAGGATCACTAGGAGCAAAACTTTTTGAATGCGGTATGTGTGTGCTTGTGATACTCGTTGTCATCTATGTTTGTGTCACGTTTGTCAAAGGCATGATCCACAAATGTGCTACCCCCTCTTTCAGACATGATGCCATTGTTTGCAGATCCAATTTACAGCTTTACAGCAGTCCCTTGAAGAAATAAGATGCCAAGTACAGTGTTCTAACTCTGGAAAAGAAATTGGCCACAACGCCATACGAGACTATGACTACATTTGGCAGGCACCCTCTTGCACTGTCCTATACCCTCAAACATTATCAGATGATGGAGCACCCCTGTGCCTCCCAACGTGTTTCTGGACTAAAATCATGCCAATAATTCTCAAAAAACAATGTTTTAAAGAATCAGAGGAGGGACTGACAAAGTTGAGACATTAGGGGGTCTGACGTAACAGCATAAGGGTCAAAGCAGCCATTTTGTTTGACTATTTTAGTCCGCCATCTTGTCTTGTCTTTGTAAGTTTTTATGTCATCTTTCTATGTGAGGAAATCTGTGTGAACGAACGTGTGAAACAGAGAATGGAATGTTTTCGCTCCTAGCTGATTTTATTGATCTTTCCTCATCCAATTAGCTCCAAATGAAAGTGTAAGCAGGCCAGAAGTTATGAGAAGCTTTGTTAGCAGTCTCAGATTCTTACAGTGACTTGTTTCTCATACTCATATGCCAGGTGGCAGAACAGAAACATCACATTTAACCCCATAATGATTTTTAGCTTACGTACATTTATCCAGTATTATTATGTATTACAAGATTATGTCATTTTAGTTGACGCACACTTACATAATTTGTTATGTATTACAAACTTACATCAGTGCTAATATTGTTATGTATTACAAAATGATGTCATATTTAGTGACGTGCAAGCCCCCCCATAAAGGGGTGGAGCTTTAGTTTTTAGGGTATAAATATATGGCATACCGTGTTATCTGGGAAAGAGCTTTGTGTTTTGAAGCTGTCTCCACTGTGTGTACTCTGAATAAACTCATTTGATAACTGAATTTTTGTTGTAACATTTTTACAGCTTTTACACACCACACTCAACCATGTAACCAGAGCAACATTCCCTAAGATAGACCCTATGTGAGATTGGGGGGGGGGGGGGCAGGGTTACACTTGCTTAATTGAACAGTAGACACAACATAGACAGGACTAGTTTTCAGCATCTCTCTCAGGCAGCAGTTCCCCCTTTGCTTGCAGCTCCTACCAGAAACCAACTTAACCCTGCATAGGAATGGAGTAGGCTCAGCCCAAGATCCCAACTTAAATCTGGGCTTTAGCCCTGCTCCCTGCAGCAAGGGAACCTCTGTGCCGGCACCTAGGACTCACTGAATCAGCCCAGAACAGAACCTCCTCTCTAGGGTGGGTCCCCACTTTATGTACCCAGGGGGAGGAAACCTTTTCCCTCTCTGTCTCTGGGCAAAACTGAGGCCTCGTTCAGGGTGCTGGCTTCGGAGGGAGGGCGTGTTGCCATGCGTGCTGCCGTGAGAAACAAAGTATTCAATTTGAATACTGGTTGTCAGGGTAGCAACTGCCCTGTCTCCGAAGCCAGGAGTTGAAGCTGGCTACAGTTTCAAGAAACGAAAATTTCGTTTTTTGGAGCTGCAGCAGCGTCACAGGGACCTAGGCAGCCAATGAAATCATTCTTGAGAATGATTTCATGACTGCAACCTCGATATTTTACCTGCCGTGTGTAACCCCGCCCCCTCCTCAACGCTGAAAAGTCTGCTGGGGGATAAACACAGATCACCCAGCAAACTGCCGCCCTCCCGCCAACTCCTGCAGCTGGCACCCTGAACGAGGCCTGAATGTTGCCAACAGTCACCCCACTGGTCACATGACCTTCTAGAACTTTCCAGACAGGCAGGTGCCTGGAATTGCAACTTTATAACTTGTCTCTGGGACTTCTCACATGCAGGGACATGTGCAAAGGGTTTAACCCTAACACTGCCAGCAGCTGCCATAGCCTACATACAAAAAGGGGCCTAATTTTAGCAAGGGGGCTACATATATTTTTTTTTAAAGGGAAAAGATCCTTTAAGGTAGCAAAGATAAAGAAAAAAATGCATCCTGTGGAGAATGAAGAGGGCATCCTCCCGAGAGCAGAATCTGACAGCAATGTCCACTGCACTGAATGCACAGGGATGTGCTATTTTATTTATTTATTATTTATTGATGTGAATGTGCTCACAAATAATATTATTTATTGATAAAATGTTTTACCAGGAAGTAATACATGGAGTTACCTCTAGTTTTCAAGTTTGTCAAGTATTTTAGTAGTTTTTAACATCCACGTCTCACAGACTTCAATGGTGTCTCACTGATTTAAAAAAAGCAGCACTTTTCCATTAAAATGTCTTTATTTTGTTTGTCCTGTACCCCCAAATCTCACAGATTTTGGTTTAGGGAGGTTGAGGTCTCTGGCAAAGTACAGTAAATTAATTGAATACATTTATAATTCCCACTACATTGGTAATAGTAACCACCGCTATTATATCCACAAGTGTCATTTTAAGGCCTCGGCCAGGGTGACGCTGGGCGAGCGCTCATGCTGTTCGCGACGCAACACATTGCAGCAATGTGTGTGGCCAACGTGAGCAAGCGCCTGCGCCCGCTCGACGCTCAGAGCATGCAAATTTGAATTTGCCGCTCGCAAGCGCGTCACATGAGCGGTTCACCCAATGAGGGCGAACCAGCTCCGTGACATAGTGGCCGCGCCCCCAGGCAAGCGCACGCCTAGCCGGCCACGAATCACCCGGCCGAGCAGGGCGAAGCAGCCTAAGTATAGATTGTAGCTAGGTTTACACATTAGATTGCGGTTAATGGAGGTAGATTTTGATTTATTTTTTTAACCCAATTGGTACAGCATTCGCAGCCGATATATACAAAGGGAATTAAATAATTGTATATTTAGTTATTGGTGGGGGGGGGGGGGGGAGAGAAGACATTTTCATTTAATTTAAATGTTGTAATACTTTATTCAAATATTTATTTAAATTGTTTATTATATTGATCAACATTATTATTATTATTATGGAATCTAATAGCATTTCTGCATCACTGGCCAACATAACTTGGGACTGAATAATATATACATTTTGCCTGTAAAATGGAATGCTGCCCTGGGACTCGTGATGTCACAAGCACGCGGACACCCCACCACCAAATCATCTCAGCACCAAGCTCGCATCCTCCCACCCCTAGACATGTATAATCGATAGCCGGCGCCTCGGATGACTCGTGGTGGTTGGGTGCGCGCGGCGGCCTTCAGCCCCCCCCCCCCCCCCGCGCGCTCCGGCAGCGTCTAGTCAGGTCGCTTGTGTGGTGGGCTCGTGGCTGCACGCGGCGGGTGTGAGGGTGAGCGCGAGCGGTGGTGACCGAGCATGGCCGATTCTGCGGACAAGCTGTACCGGGCTGAGTATGCCAAGAGCGGCCGGGCCTCCTGCAAGAAATGCGGGGACAACATCGCCAAGGAGACGCTGAGGCTGGCCATCATGGTGCAGGTATAATGCGCCCGCTGCAATGTGCTGGCAGTGCCTGTGATGCACAGGGGGGTGAGAAACCCGCTGCAATGTGCTGGCAGTGCCTGTGATGCACAGGGGGGTGAGAAACCCGCTGCAATGTGCTGGCAGTGCCTGTGATGCACAGGGGGGTGAGAAACCCGCTGCAATGTGCTGGCAGTGCATGTGATGCACAGGGGGGTGAGAAACCCGCTGCAATGTGCTGGCAGTGCCTGTGATGCACAGGGGGGTGAGAAACCCGCTGCAATGTGCTGGCAGTGCATGTGATGCACAGGGGGGCGAGAAACCCGCTGCAATGTGATGGCAGTGCCTGTGATGCACAGGGGGAGGGAGAGGTCTGTGGTGCAGAGCCAAGCAATATTTAACCCCTCTCGTGCCAGGGGTGGGGGTTGGGGTCTGTAGTGCAGAGCCAATCCCTATTTAACCCCTCTGGTGCCAGGGAAGCCTGCAGGGCAATATAAATCAATATTTATCTCGTGGCTGCCAGGGGGACCTGCAGTATAAATCAGCAATGTGTTGTAGAGCCCCTGCATGAACAAAAGGGTTAAAAAATGCATGTAAGAAAGGTTACATTGTAAACTCTTTATAGAGGCTATTTAACCGACATCAGAATAAATAAAATACTTGTTCAGTCTAACCCTCACATGCCCGCCTCTCCCACCCTCACATGCCCGCCTCTCCCACCCTCACATGCCCGCCTCTCCCACCCTCACATGCCCGCCTCTCCCACCCTCACATGCCCGCCTCTCCCACCCTCACATGCCCGCCTCTCCCACCCTCACATGCCCGCCTCTCCCACCCTCACATGCCCGCCTCTCCCACCCTCACATGCCCGCCTCTCGTTCACCCTAACCCTAATATTCCAGCCTCTCCCTCACCCTATGCCAGCCTCTCTCTAAGGGCTTGTCCAGGGTGGCGCTGAGCGGGCGCGCACGCTCACGGTAGACACGTTGCGTGAGCGGGCTGGCGTGCCTGCTCGGCGCTCAGCTGCTTGCCGAGCGAGCAAATTTGAATTTGCCGCTCGCAAGCGTGTCACGTGAGCGGTTCGCCCTCAGCTCTGTGACGTAGAGGCCGTGCCCCCAGACGCGCGTGCACCTAGCCGGCCAGTAAAAACACGGCCGAGCAGGGCGCAGCGCTGGAGCGCCAGCGCGCCTCTACCCACCCTGGATGAGGCCTAAGGCTGCGCCAGGGTGAAGCGAAGCTCGTGCTTAGCGCGATATGTTTGATTAATCTGAATGCGTTTGTCCAGGGTGCGGGCGCGTGCGCTGCCCGTGAGCTTGCTGAGACAGTCAAATTTGATTTTGCTTCTCGCTGATGCGTCACGTGAGCGGTTCGCCCAATGACACCCCCCCCCACCCACACGCGCAACTAACAGGACAGAAATGAACGTTGAGCGCCACCGCTTTCTCATTCACCCTGGCCGCAGCCTAACATGCCAGCTTGACCAGCATTGTCAGAGGCCTTTTAAGCTGGGATAAAATAATTGCGGGCTAAATAAGGGAGGGCGAAGGCGATAGTGCCGGTGGGTAAAAAGACACTTCCAATAGGAATTTTCCTCAGTAGGATTACGGAATGACTTGTATTAAAGGAATATCACTAAAATGTATTAGATCGATGTTGTACAGAGCTCTCCAAGGATCTTGCCGACAATGTCCATGTTAAGTTTAAAAACATATTTATTAATAGTCCTAGCATTATTGAAGGTGTCAATTAGCTACATCTTTATATAGTGCCATCCAGGTACATAGCGCTTTACAATTCACGTAATATTTTATCACACAATGGGAATAAGCGCCTCAGACATAAAAACAATAGAAAAAGGAGTCCCAGCCCCGTAGAGCTTACAATCTAATTGGTAGGTAAGAAGAACGTACAGAGACAGTGGGAAGGCGTTCTGGTAAGTGCGTCTGCAAGGGGCCACGGTGAATGTATGGGATGTATAATATCAGCCACGGAGCTACTCGTATGCTTCGTTAGGGTACAGCCGCAGTCACTGCGCGCGTCGAAGAGCTTGGCGGAGCATGCGCCAGTTTCAGCCGCGACCTGTGGTCTGCGGTTGCGTTTCCAGTGAAAAGCAGGCGATTGGGGGATGAGGGGGGCGCGGCCATGATGTCACGCAGCTGGTTCACCCTCATTGGCTGACCCGCCGCCATGACGTGGCCGCAGCGCCAAAAGACAAAAAAATCTTGTATTTTGGCGAAGGCGGTCGCGCATCACGCCTTGCACGCACACTGACTGGGGCATGCCCCATAGAGGGCTGTACTTTGTGTGCGGTGCGTGCAGCAGTGGCCAACGTGTCCATACTGCCTTCGCCCGCGCGGAAGTGACGTCACCCGAGTGAAGCGTGTGCGTTTTTTAGACACGCTAGACGCGCCGCCGTGGGGGGGCGTAACAGTGACGTCACGGAGCTGGTTCGTCCCCATTGGGTGAGCCGCTCACGTGACCTGCCCGTCGCGCCGAGAAATCAGTTTCAACTGATTCCTCGCGCAACTCCCGCCCCCTCCAGCTACCGCCCGCGCGGTCTATGGGCGCGATCAATGCCTTACGGCAATGTGATCGTGCTGTGCGGTTTGCGGCAGCATGGATTTGGCCTTAGAGAGGTGTGTTTTTAAGACAGGTCTAAAGGGAGAGGGGGAGGGAGAGAGGGTCGGATATTCGGGGGAAGGGCATTCCAGTTGTGTGGGGCAGGGAGTCCTGCATTGCAATACACATCCCATTGTGTTTATGGGGTGGTAGAGGGATCTTCCTGTTGTGAGATCTTCTTTCCTTTATGGTGCTGGGAGGTGCTTGAAGATTTGCATGTTTATCTTCCTCCTCTCATCTGTTCCAGCAATCTTTGCCTACAGGCATTTTATTTTACATTCCATTAGGAAGTGGATTCCATGACTCACCATGTGAATAGTTTGAATTTGTTGTCATCCTGTTGCAAGGGCGACCGACTATTGTTTCATTTTCTTTGTGGTGTTTTTTCCTTCCGAAAGCCCTGCAAAGATGTAATTGTAAACATGTTTATTTCTTTTATCTTGCACACATTCTGCTGTTTTGTGTTCAGGGCTCTTTCAGGATTTCCTTATCAGCATTTCTATGCTACCAAATAAAATAAGACCGCTTGCTGTAGTCGGTATGGAGTTGGGGTCATGTTTGCTATATATCAATGTGCCATATAACGGTGTACGGTAGTGATTGAAATGCTTATAAAAATTAGAATAAACTTCTGTAGCGCTCATCCTGTACTGTAATTCAGCTGGAGGTGCTATGATGCATACAACTATACAAAAAATAACTAAGTGGATCAGCACTCAAGTAAATCAAAGAAAATGAACGACTTGTGTTTTGGTTTCATCAAGTTTCTTCTTTAATGTATCAAAAAAAAATCAGCGCACACAGGGAAGGGAGAAGTTGGCAGACACATGCGCACAATAGAGCAACATTTCAAGGCCTTCTGGCCCCTTCGTCAGGCTGATTGCTTGCAAAAAAACTATTTGTAGTGTAGTGTCTCAGCCGCTTGCTGCTGTGTAATGCATTGATGGTTTCTGAGGCCTGGGTGAAGGGAAGCGTGCTCGGCGCAATCAGAGTAATAACTCTAAATGCGCTCGTCCAGGGTGAGGGTGCGTGCCCGTGCGCTTGCTGCTTGGCGAGACAGCCACATTTGAATTGGCTGCTCGCTGATGTGTTCAAATGAGGGCGAGCCAGCTCCATGACGTCATGGCGGCGCCCCCACAAATAGCTGGCCTGAAATCGCCCAGCAGAGTGCGTGACGTCATGGCGCTCGAGCTCCTGGCCGCAGCCTTAGACCTCGTCCATGCTGATCGCGAGTGCGCGATCAAATCAATGTAAATCCATTGGAGCGTCAGTCCGTACTGCACGTGAGCTTGGGTAGGTGCGATGCGTGCAAAGAAAAAAAAATGTTGTCTTTGTTGTGCGATGGGCCGGTCACGTGCGCTGTTCAGCCAATGAGGGCGAACCGCGCACGTGACGTCACCGGATACGGTCACGCCCGCCATCTCGCAACAATGCGGACCAGGAATCGCCCCTGCTGCAAGCGAGCACCACGTCACAACGCTCTGTCTCACGCGCGCCGTCGGCATGGACCAGGCCTTAAACAGCATAAAGGGCCGGGTAGGAATATTTTGGGGTGAGAAATAAAACCCCAGGCTGCAAACTGGAGCATATCCGTGATCTTTGTGACTCGCTGACACAGGGAAATTACCCCGTGTTGTTAGGTCCTTCGGTCTGGCACTCAGTGAGTTAAGCCAATGCATTTCTGTGGCACATGATTTGGGCACAATCCACATATAATATAGACAGTACCGCGTGTTCCTGTCAGAATTACCGGATATTTGTAATTACAGCTCCATAAAGACGCTGATAACAGAAAGGGCAGCCGACGGGTGGGGGGGGGGGGGGCAGCCGGGACAAGCGTCCCGGGCCTGGTGGCTGCGGGGGGGGGGGGGGGGCCAGCGGCCGGACAAAGCAGTTGGGCCCGACCTCTCGTGGCCGCTGGGGCCCGGCTCCCCAAGCTCCGGGCTTCCCTACTCACTAACTCCCACGCCGGGCCCTCTGACATAGGCGAAGTAAGCGCCCTGAGAGATCCGGCGGGACCTCGGGCTGACTGCGGAGGCCGTGGGGGAATCGGAGGTGGCATTGTCCCATCTGGGAGGTGGTTGGGTCGACAAGGGCACTGCTGAGAAGATTAAGAGCCCTGATGGAGTGCGGAGACATTTAAGGCCGGAGGTTTGTGTGTGTGATGGTACGTGACCCCCATGTCCCCCTGTTGCGCCAAGGGGTCGTGCTTTGCCCGTGATCTCTCCCATTAAGCCGTGACTTAACTCACCCATGGACACTGGCCTCCGCCTGCTCCCCGTTCCCCGGGTTGGGCACGGGTCCAGAGGAGTTTCCCCGAAGATCCCGGGACTGGAGGTGGAGTAGCGTGTAGCCCCCAATAGGCACTGGGTGAGGAAGAATTGGGAGAAAAGTGCTGGCTTTCTATGTTTCAAAAGAAAGTTAATAATGTCTTCTGGTGCATTTCAACCCTTCCCTGTTCAAAAGTAGGCGATAGGAAACAGTTGCCTCCAAACTCTCTAATTAAATAAGAATATATTATTGCTGATTATTTTACATTACGATTATGTGTTGCTCCAATGATGTAGAAGTACATTAGTGGAAGTTTGGAACCTACATTATAATGTGTTTAGCTTGCCAATGAACTCTTGCCCTCCATGATCCTTATAGCTCTGTAACTGGGGCATGTTCTGCTCTGATGCACCAGGCCATGGGTTCCAAAATAGTGGATCCTGGACCGTCGGTGATCCCCCAAATCCTTTCAGAATCCACTTCAGACCCCTTTCTCCAGCAGCCTATGTATGTCCTATTACTAAGTGGCGGATTTTTAGATCCGGTATTAAAAAAAATTAAAGTTTTTGGATGAAAACCATTATTACTGGTGTTGTGGTCGGGAATGTGGAAATTTTCCAGACACTCTTCTTAAAGTAACAGAAAATGTGATTTAAAGTGCGCAGCTAATAAAACTTCACCGTGATGAGACACAAATAGTGACTTAAATCAACCAGGTGAGTATACCCATATGCCCAATAAAGGGAAACAATTAGTATATAATAAATACAAAACCGTTACAGGTGAATAGATAAGCGTCTGCAGCCGTATCAAATAGAGTGGCTCACACCCTTTGCACTATAGAAAAGAAAACAGCGCAAAAACGCACGTGGTGAAGTACATAAAAATAAGTTTTATCAATTTAAAACGTAAGTAACCTGCGTACATCAGATAAGAAGGAAGAGCTTGCGCGACTAACAGTGACGTCATTGACTGGTCCATTGCATACACCGTCTCTACTCGGGCCCTATATTGCGCTGTGATATACAGACAAGTAGTTCATATGGACATTTTCGAACTAGTCACCACTGGTATGTGACTATCGCACCATAAGGACTTTTAATCCTCCGTTTCCTGCTACTTGCCTGACTGGAACGACACCATCCTGATTGAAGGGACGCCAGCTCCGAGACGGATCTTTGGTGCCACTATTGACAGAGGCCACCGCCACTGACGCGCCGCGACGACCCCCTGATACCATCGCCACGAGATGTTTCCCTTCCGTGTACCTACCTGCTGACTGGTAACCTCTGTGTTTATCACAGTCCATGCTTTTACCCTTCTTATCTGATGTACGCAGGTTACTTACGTTTTAAATTGATTAAACTTATTTTTATGTTCTTCACCATGTGCGTTTTTTGAGCTGTTTTCTTGTGTTTTCGTTACTCTTCTTAAAGTGTAGAGACAAAATGTGCAATAAATTTGGCGGTGTTCACTACTTCAATAAGGCTTCCGTGTAAAGCCCGTGTAACAGACTGACGTATGAATGTGCAAAGAGCGCGGCGTGACGGACTTGTTTATTTCGCCAAAATCCCAACGTTTCGGCTACATAACGTGGCCGTTATCAAGGTGCGAGTTATTGAGCCGAATGTTGGCCTTTTGGCCAAATAAACGAGCTGCTATGAAGTCTGTGGTGACGTGCTCCTCATAGTCCTCCTACATTAAAGCGTTTGAGAATCCCCCTGCACGAGTTCACCCCCTTTTGGTAACATTTCTAATCAGCCAAAATACCAGGAGAACAAACTTTTTTGATTCTTTTCCATTACTCTGCGGATCATGATTCCGTGAGACACTCGAACACTAATTTTATGGCGGCAGCAATGAGCGTTGGATAGGTGTTGGAATGAGATAATAATGCCGTGCTCCTGTTTGGTGTTTCCCTCTCCCTAGTCCCCAATGTTTGATGGGAAAGTCCCGCACTGGCACCATTTCGCTTGCTTTTGGAAGCGCGCTAGAGTGGTGTCCCACGGGGAGATCGATGGTTTTACGGAGCTGCGATGGGATGACCAGGAAAAGGTTAAGAAGTGTATTGAGACGGGTGGAGCTGCAGCAGGTACGTCCCTCACATGAATGCTTGTTTATTGGTGTTCTCCTGGGCACGGACCGTTCCTAATGTTGCTGTCCTTCAAAACTTTGCAGGAAAAATCTAAAAAGCGGCAATCCTCCCTATTTTTATTTTTTAATTACTTATTTTTTTTGTGCAGAATGGGGAACATGGGGTCCCCTGGAGTTGAACCGTTATTTTCAGCCTAGGGGACCCCCGGTTTCCGAAAAGCTTATGTTGAGTCAAAAGGGCCGTTCCAAACTCGCAGGCCAATAGGAAGCCCAGTGGTTTCCTATTGGACAGCCATTTAAACCCCAGCGAGAAAACCGTAATGGCGGTAACATCGCCAGTAAGTATCTTGGAAACCGCTGAGCCCCCCCCCCCCAGAGCTGAAAATAACACTGTGGCATTTCAGGGGACACCCAGCTCCCCTCCTGTGTGGGATCGCAGGACATGCATAACTCGCAGTAGGGGAAAGCCCCCATAATGCAGGCTTGGTCGTGTGCGAAAATGGGACGGCTCGAAATGTCGCAACCGGGGGTGCAGTAAATGTGTGCTAGTAAAATAAAGCATTATACATATATCTGAGGCTATACAGTGGGCTGATTTTGAAGGGGACAGGGTACCAGAACCGCAAGCAAAAAGAAATAACCAATTTATATCTAAACTACAATAAATAAGGTTTAAATCAGATAAATGCGGTGGGAAAGCCATATGTCCACTTCCCCTTCGCTAAGTGGAATTAGCACTGCTAATAATGTCACTAATGACCGAACAAATAAAAAGGGCCTGAACTCCGTTCCCCTAAATACCCCCCACAGAGGTGTGGGTTTCTTTGTGCACACACACGTTTATACATATATATTATTGTGTATACAGACATTTTTTTTTTTTTCTTCTGAGTGTTTTGCTTCCATTTTGTTTCCCCAGAGAAAGGAGGTGGCTCTGCGGGAGGGAAAGGAGTCATGACGTTGATTGATTTTGCAGCAGAGTATGCAAAGTCTAACAGGAGCACTTGCAAAGGTTGCGAGCAGAAAATAGAGAAGGTGAGGGGTCATTTAATGTAACCATGTCTTGTTGTTATAACCGTGCTCAGGACATACTTGAAAACGAGAGGTACCGTGTAATGTATTACTTACTGGTAAAACATCTTACAAATAAATAGAAAAGCTTTCAAGGAGCGCAGGGCCTAGCGGCAGCCTAGAAGGAGCTCAGGGCCTAGCGGCAGCCTAGAAGGAGCGCAGGGCCTGGCGGCAGCTTACAAGGAGCACAGGGCCTAGCGCCAGCCTACAAGGAGCACAGGGCCTAGCGGCAGCCTAGAAGGAGCGCAGGGCCTGGCGCCAGCCTACAAGGAGCGCAGGGCCTAGCGCCAGCCTACAAGGAGCACAGGGCCTAGCGGCAGCCTACAAGGAGCGCAGGGCCTAGCGGCAGCCTACAAGGAGCGCAGGGCCTAGCGGCAGCCATTGGAGGAGCGCAGGGCCTAGCAGCAGCCTAGAAGGAACGCAGGGCCTAGCGGCAGCCTAGGAGAAGCACAAGGCCTAGCAGCAGCCTAGAAGGAACGCAGGGCCTAGCGGCCGCTTACAAGGAACACAGGGCCTAGCGGCCGCTTACAAGGAACACAGGGCCTAGCGGCAGCCTACAAGGAGCACAGGGCCTAGCGGCAGCCTACAAGGAGCGCAGGGCCTAGCGGCAGCCTACAAGGAGCGCAGGGCCTAGCGGCAGCCTACAAGGAGCGCAGGGCCTAGCGGCAGCCTACAAGGAGCGCAGGGCCTAGCGGCAGCCTACAAGGAGCGCAGGGCCTAGCGGCAGCCTACAAGGAGCGCAGGGCCTAGCGGCAGCCTACAAGGAGCGCAGGGCCTAGCGGCAGCCTACAAGGAGCGCAGGGCCTAGCGGCAGCCTACAAGGAGCGCAGGGCCTAGCGGCAGCCTACAAGGAGCGCAGGGCCTAGCGGCAGCCTACAAGGAGCGCAGGGCCTAGCGGCAGCCTACAAGGAGCGCAGGGCCTAGCGGCAGCCTACAAGGAGCGCAGGGCCTAGCGGCAGCCTACAAGGAGCGCAGGGCCTAGCGGCAGCCTACAAGGAGCGCAGGGCCTAGCGGCAGCCTACAAGGAGCGCAGGGCCTAGCGGCAGCCTACAAGGAGCGCAGGGCCTAGCGGCAGCCTACAAGGAGGGCAGGGCCTAGCGGCAGCCTACAAGGAGCGCAGGGCCTAGTGGCAGCTTACAAGGAGCGCAGGGCCTAGCGGCAGCTTACAAGAAGCTCAGGGCCTAGCGGCAGCCTACAAGGAGCACAGGGCCTAGCGGCACCAAACCATGTTTTGCCACCTTATTCTATGATTAGTATGTAATAATTTCGTGGTTGCTATAGGCAGTTTACCATTGCTTAGAACTAAAAGAGTTAATATTGTATTTAGTCTTGTGGCAAAAAGATGCCCTTTAAAAACTGTTGCAGTAAACACCTGTAGGAGAATTTCTACACTTTTAAGCAACAGCATAAAACACTTTCTTAAGTTCACATTTGAAGGGTTGCTTTTTTAATATTTAGCCAGATGCTTGTAGTACATATTTGATGTGGCATGAAGTCGTTTGTGTTGTGAGCGTAGGTTTCTTATAACGAGTTGTACGTTAATCCCCCATAGTGGCTGCAGCAGGAAATAAGGGGGATTTCCATGAAGGAATGCACTTATTGCAACATTTAAATGAGAAATGTGCAAACCAGCTAGTTCAGGGTTGGCCAACTCCAGTGCTCAAGGGCCAGCAAGAGGTCAGGTGTTAAGCCTATCCCTGCTTCAGCACAGATGGCTCAATCAATCAGTGGCTCAGTCCAACTGAGCCACTAATTGAGCCACCTTTGCTGAAGCATGGATATCCCTAATACCCATGCGAATATGGGTCATTCCACTGACCTAGGAAGATTTGCAAGCACAGAAGGCAGCAAAGGGAGACCGGCAGCTAAAGAGACAGCCCAAACATAGTGAATGTGGGACCCTGATATTTATTCATCGCCTGTGTTTAAAGCGCCAGGAAGGTCTCATCAAAACTTGGTGGAAAAGCAATAGCATACCCAAATATACTGATCACTAATATATACACCTCCTTGTAATGTCCTCAGTCTGCAGAAATTTATCATTTTGTTATTAAGTCGTCAGAGCCTTAAAAAGTAGGAATACTGCGCCTAATCACATGGAATTCTAAACCTGTTACATTTTGGAGCGCCGGTTTTTGATCTACTTTTTAGAGAACATCAGAATGGGCGAGAACCTCTTCCTTTTATTTATTTATTATTTTTTTTTACTAAATCACATTCTTTATAAAAATAAAGTAAGATTGTAAATAAAACAAAGCAGAAATATTTCCTCTAGTAGGGGGGGGGTTTCATCTTGGTAACGTAGACCTTGTAACATCACCTTACGATCGGTCTTCCATAAAAAGTAAGGACGTCTCCGGCCGTATCTGAGGGTTTAACGCTCTGTAGCACCTTCCCAGTGCCGGAGAAAGGGATCCGTTCCTTTCCTATGCAACTGAACAGAGGCTGTAATGCAGTATAGAAGTAGCTGCACTGTGCTTCATTTCAGAAAAGTATGAGACTTCTACACCTGTGACGAGACGTCTTGTTGGCCTTTGGTAAAATGATTATGCTGGTTTTACGTTGGCAGAACAGAAAGAGGAGACAGAACAGCGGGCTAGGCACTTCATTACGTCCGGGAGCAGTGTCACTCTGACATAGTAATGCAGATATTTAGTTGCATTGAAACCGTTTTAATATATCAAATAAATTTGATTCCACGGCGCGATGGCCAGGTCACGTGAGCGGTTCGCCCAATTAGGACGAACCAGCTCCGTGACATCACAGCCACGCCCCCTGACACGGCTCCCCATCGCATTTAGCCTGGCTATAACGCGTGTGTAGCCTGGCCACAACGCTCCCGCTATAACGCGGGTGACGCCATGTGCACGGACGCGAGCGTGCGGTCACCATGGACACAGCCTTAGGAATACAAATGCAAACCTCTGTCAACAGAGAACTGTATGTATAGAACTGATAGCTGCGTGGTTATTAGCAGTTATAAGACTTCTATTAACCAATGCAACATGCCTGTGTATTACGTTAAAAACGCTTAAGTCAAGAACAACACACCTGTGAGCACATGACTTGTATATGTGGTATGTGTTAATACACACAGCTTTCTAGCTGACCCACTTTTCTCCAGCGCTGGGTCCCTCAAATGACTAATATCTCTCCTCAATCCGGCACAAATATAACCTTAAATTGCTACCAGCGCCAAAAATATTTCCAGCCTTGCGTGCAGAGTGCTTGTCTCTGTTTACCAGGAAAAATATGTAATTGCACAGATCTGTTGTAGCAAAATGTGTCCGAAAATGCAGTTATTCTCTTCAAAGCGAACAAAGTTCGAGTAGAGCCCAAGGACGATGCCTACTGCATTTTAGATTTGATATACAAAAGTAGTACAGTGCTTTCTTTTTTTTTCTGTAAAAAAATAAATACATTTACAAGAAACATACAGTGTAATTAATATACGCAGACGTTATAAAATAACAGGGTAAAAACAGGAATCCTGTGCGCTGCCACATAATGTCAGATTCCTCCCAAAAGAGGTCTTTGGCGCATGGAAGATGAGAATTTACGTGTCTTGTGAACATAAGAACACACCTTGTTACATTCTAAATTCATATCTCAAATGCATGGTTTTTATCCTCAAAGC
Organism: Ascaphus truei; assembly: GCF_040206685.1. Classification (NCBI taxonomy): domain Eukaryota; kingdom Metazoa; phylum Chordata; class Amphibia; order Anura; family Ascaphidae; genus Ascaphus; species Ascaphus truei. The sequence goes on from NC_134486.1 coordinate 29,612,933, forward strand.
ACCTGCGTTGAAAACTAAATAAGCCCACCTTCTGCGTCTTGTCAGACAATTTTTCTGAACTTCATCCCCGTACCTGAAACACTGGGACCCAACGCGTTTGGGTGAATTTGCCTCAGGCAAAGCGATGCATCTTACTCCTATGTTTGAGAGACACGGATACCTGACCTTTGCACCACCGCAATCGTGGATTGTTTAGCGCCATCTAATACATCTGATCTCAAGTGTTACAAAGATGTATTGGTCATTCTTGTAAATTGTATCATATAGACAATCTTTTATATTTAGTAAACTTGCAGACATATGGGATGCCATATGTGGCATTCCCAGACCCTTTTTAGGAATGTCCTTTAAGGTACATTAAAATGACGTGTGCTTATTTCCACTGTCAAAAAGAGTTGTGAATCTAGATCACCCCACAATCCCAGAGCAGGTTGCTCTCAGATAACCTCACTCCTAGACAAACACATAAAACCAGGCCGGAACCCTGACCCCAATAAAAAAACAACAAAAAAACATGTATTTTTAAACGGCAACTTGTAACTTAAGTTAACCGTTTGTTTTCCAGATTATTAATACCATTTTATGGTATTTAATGTTAGGATCATGACTGCTTAATAACATTTTTGTTTTCTTAAGTGAGAAAAGTGTATTAATTGGCCAGAAGGGATTGCGGTGAATTGCTCCCTAATATAACAATCCTGCTGCTACAGATGTGGCACAGCAGGACTGCCTGCGCACAATCCCCGCTTTCTCACTCATTCTAGTGGCCTGTTTGTGAAAGGGGTGATCTGCCAAACAGACAGCAGCTAGTTACTGGCGTGTTCCACTTTGTGTTTTGTACGGTCAGCTCAGGCCCCTGCTGGCCTGCTTCATTCAGTTGTTTAGTGCTGCTGCCCCTGTATAGAGTTACTCGGATAGTTTTGTAAATTAGAAAAATAGCAAAGCGGAGGTGGTTTGCGTAGTGAGAAATCTCACATCCTTCAGCAGATCGTAATGTTTTTAATCATACTTTGGAACCACAGGTTGTATGTAGCTGGCTATTTAGAGCCAGATGGCTGGCTACTGATTTTGCTGGGCAAAAAATAAATCTGGGATTTTATATATTTATATACCATCTTTCCAAAAATGAATAACACAAATGTAGCTTATTAATTCCCTTGTGTGATTATTAAGAAGCCAGCAGGGAGATGCATAGCTGTGTCCAGCATTATAACAGGTGTGCACTGCAGTGTGTTGCATACCTATCCACGGCAGTGAATGGGGTTACATATTTAAATTACTGTACAATAAAGGAAATGCACACCTTTTATATAGCATTGTGGTGAGCAAAGTCATAAAATGAACGTACCTATTTTGCTAACGAAAGCTCACCGCAGGGAGACAGTGTTAAGTCCCTGTTACCCCTCCCAAAAGCGGTCTTTGGAGTATTCGGTTAAGTTGGGTAAAGTGACTTCAGTCCGTTTATTATATGAAAAGGATTAAATTGGTCTTTTAGTTCAACATATTAACCATGGGCTACCATATTGTTTATTCTCTCGGATGATATAACTAGCCTGCCTAATGTAAACATCCAGTCTGCTTCATTAAATCTTGTTATCCCTTCTATCCAAGACATGTTTTGATCCATCCACATTCCTGTGGCCCTCTTCTAAACATCTGTAATCTTTACACGAGCCACCCTCACTGCACTCACATGGGAGAATGAGCCCAGAGGCAGCGAGGGTGATACAATAAGGGGAAATAGCCACCATGATAGAGCTAATATCTGCAAAAACATTCAAATGTTTACACGTCGGTATGTTTTGAGATCTTTTTATGGAACAAATTCAGTCGATCTTGTTTAAGTGGCCGCTCTTTCATGTATTAAGCACAGAGGGGATTTTTAGGTGTCCTTTAAAAGGAGATTTGGGATAATGTGACCCTCTATTTATATGTTTACACGGTTTTTTTTGTTGTTTGTTTTTTTTTTCTTGTTTTTTTTTACATTATAGACCTTATTTTCTTATTTCACTTTTACCATACGTGGAAAAGTGTGTTTTAATTTGCTTCTTGAAATATTAATGCAGTGGGAAAATACGTAAATGTAGTTTTTTGTTAGTTATATTTTTTTTTTTACTTTAACTTCTTCTTGGCTTGTAAATCACTTTTTTTTTTCTTTGTCATATTTATGTTTAAGTAACAGAGCCTTTAATATATACCAAAACAAAAAACATAATTTAAAAAACAGTTCTGAACTCCGTGTGCGTCTTTTCATGTCCACACTGGGGATCTCCTAAGACAACTGTGCACAGTGTATGATGTTTGAGAGACTGGAAGGAACCGCGCAGGGCGTCTGCGCACGGCACGGGTAGCGGAGGGGTTTTGGTTTAAAGCTGCAATTCTGCCTATAAAGAATGTTGGTTCTTAAATATTTTGATAAAGAAGATTGGTCGCGAGACTCATCACGCCCTTGGAAACCAGAGCTTGCCTTTTTAAAGTTATTTAACGTGAGAAACCATTGCAGATTCTTTAAAGGAGTGACTCGGTGAGCAGCGTCGCCACCACTCAGGGTTTCACCCGGAGACCACAGGTTTCGGCGGGGTGTGTCCGGGCTCCGGGTTGAGATTTGAAATCTCCGGGTTACTGCCGGGCCGGCTGGGATGTTTGGGGCAGGGACATGTGCGGGGCCTCGGCTGTTACCGTCGGCCGCATCATCCGGCAGCATCTCTCCCTGCACGGTCCCGTCAAGATGGCTTGTGTTGCCATGACAACGGGGCGCCGCGGCACCATGAGGCAACACAACGCCATGAGGCGTCGCCGAGCCATCTTGATGGGACCATGCAGGGGGAGATGGCTCCACCGCTGGAGAAGATAAGACTGTTAAATATATAAATAAAAAAACATTTAAAAAAAAAATGTTTTTTTAAGTAATTGGACAGAAGGTGGCAACCCTGACAGTGATTAAAGACACTGACTGATACCGACACCGAGTTTGCATCAGCAGAACCTGGTTCAATTCCCGGTGTCAGCTCCTTGTGACCTTGAGCAAGTCACTTTATCTCTCTGTGCCTCAGGCACCAAAACATAGACTGTAAGCTCCTCTGTGCAGGGACTGTGTCTGTAACATTCCTATGTGCTGCGTACCGCACGCTGTACTGTAATTGTGACGCGCTTTGAGTCCCATTTGGAGAAAAGCGCTATATGACATATATATCTGTTTCTCCAGCATGCGGAACCTACAATAAGGGACGGTCAGGTGTAGTACTTTTATTGATCTCTCTTGCTTTTATCCTGTCCAGGGTCAGGTCCGATTGTCCAAGAAGACTGTGGATGTGGAACGCCCTCAGCTTGGGATGATCGATCGCTGGTACCACCCAGACTGCTTTGTGGAACGCAGGGAGGAACTTGGCTTTCTTCCCATGTACAATGCAACTCAGTTAAAGGGCTTCAGCCTTTTAAATGCAGAAGACAAAGAGATTCTGAAGACAAAGCTTCCTGCGGTCAAGAACGAGGGGTATGTATGTGTGCGCAGTGCATGAACTCATTGCTGCCGTTGCGTTCTGGTGAGATGAGTTGCATGACAACTTGCATCTCAGTGAAGTTGGGAGGACTTGTGCCATATACACGTGAATGCAGCAGGGATGTTGGTGAAAAACCAAACGCTTGCTCGCCTGGATCTATGTGAGGGGTTAACAACAAACAGTTGTCTTATCTCCCAAAAGCAATCCAGTTTTTCAGCCACCACCGGGATTAATTTAAGGGCTGTCTCCAGGGTGCTGGAAAAATGCACATATTGAACAGCAATCCCATTTTAACAAGAGGGGAGGGGGTGCTAATGAGGATAGTGACTTCAAAGGCGCAGAGGTTTAATTTGATTTAATAGAACAAAAAGTTAGTTCTTCGGACAAAACGATTACAATATACACCTGGTAAAGTGACTGCAGGCAGCTTATCATAGGAAAAGGAACACAACCTCTATACTTTGTTGTGAGCCGGCACCTCCGATGTGCGGTAGTAGGTTCCCCTGGGGAAATTGTAGGAAGAAAATGAGCTTTGCACACATACAGAGTTACCCCGAGATCAATCTAATGTCCGAGTTTCAAATCTTAATCTTTATACCCCAAACTGTCTCTGGGAAAATCCAGACTCTCTCTCAAAGGCTGTAGGGGTTTGTCCTGCCAATCACTAACCCCATGGTGGTGGTATTGTTTATTTGTAAAGCGGTACATGGGGGTACTGTCCCCTCTGGGGAAACAAAATGGCATCCTATTGACCCTCATGATCTAGGGCAGCGTTGCGCAAACTGGGGGGGGGGGCGAAACTGCTTGCGGGAGTGGCGCACAGTTTACAGAACTGCAGTGCAACGCGGCGGCGAGGTCATGGCACGTTGCTATGGCAACGTAACGTCATGACGCCGAAGCCAGTGGGGGTGCGGGGGTGAGGTGACCGCCGGCAGGGGGGCGCAGGGAAAAAGGTTTGGCGCCCCCCCCCCCCCCCCTGACTTAGGGGATTTAAATACATTGAAATACTGGCGTTACCTTTCCTGGTAAGTGTCTCTAAAACCGGTGGGTTCCCCAAAGCTGAAATTAACGTTGGAGGGCTCTACCCTATCTCTTGTCTACCCTATCTATCCCATAAAATAATTTCACAGCTACATATGGGAGTGTCTACCTCTGTTCTTTATTTCTATAACAGACATATATATTTATTTAGTACCGTTTTTAGTTTAATAACAGGAATTACTAGTAACTGCGTGATGGGTATTAGGTCCCTTGGTTGCCAGAAGGCCTACTGCCAAACACTTAAAAAATAAATAAATGTGTTTTTCGCCATTATTTCTTGGCATACAATGCTTGCACTGCAGCTAGGGATTCTGGGTTATGACATGCAAATGAGAACAGTGTTACCACCTTTTTCTTCTTGTCCATTTTAACATGGACCTATATAAGCCTTTGTATGGTATGTGTGTATGTCTTTATTTATATAGCGCCATTAATGTACATAGCGCTGCACAGAAGTAATACACGTGACAATCATATAAATAACAAATAACACATAAAGGGAAGAAGCGCTTCAGGCATAAAAGTAACATTTAGGAAAAGGAGTCCCTACCCCGAAGAGCTTACAATCTAATTGGTAGGTAGGAAGAAGGTACAGAGACAGTAGGAGGGCGTTCTGGTAAGTGCGTTTGCAAGGGGCCACAATTAATGTATGAGGTTTATAGTATCAGCCATGGAGCTCCTCATATGCTTCGTTAAGCAGGTGTGTTTTATGGTGGGTCTTAAATGTGGATAGAGAGGGGGCAGTCAGTGAGAAAGGTTTAAGGCGGGAGAGGGCTTTTAGATACAAAGGGGGTAGAGAGAAGGCATCCTTGAGCAGAAAGCAAGAGTCGGGATGGTGCATTGCGAGCTGAGATGTAAGAAGGAGCAGGAGAGTAAAGCTTTAAAAGTGAGGAGGATAATTGAGTGTGAGATGCGGGATTTGATAGGAGCCAGGAGAGGGATTTCAGCAGGGGAGACGCTGAGACAGATTTAGGAAAGAGTAGAGTGGTTCTGGCAGCAGCGTTTAGGACAGATTGTAGTATAGCTTATACCTGCCGTATTACACAGCTTTTCCAGCACATCCTGGGTTAAAGAAGTGCAGAGCCAGTAAAACCTACTCACAGACAGCTTTTCCAACTTTTTGGGCCTCATTAATGTGAAGATGGTTATACTGGCTGTGAAATGTGAAGCTGGGATAGGTTTCAACCACACCTTAAATAAGTTATGGTGGGTAAAATAGTGACGAGAACCAGTCCACCCGTACCGTGACATTACATCTCGGAGTTGAGCAGAACGTGATGTGTGACATAAAATCCCACATGAAAAGCTATGTTCGAGTGGCATTCACCCGTGGGAATACTCGGTAACGGCTCTTTGTTACCATTTTTACCATGTACATGTATGTTTGACCACTTTAAACATAGTGTAGTTCTGAATAGAACATTGATAAATGCTGCAGGAATTCCAAAAATGGTTGTTTGTTGTTGACTGTTTACTATAGAAGAAGTAATTTTAAAGGTTTTTGAAAACCATTTGCAGGGACATGATTTTTTTTTTTTTTTAAACGTTCATTTTACATATAAGTAACATTTTTTGTGTGTCCTATGCACTACCTTTAAAATGTCACTCTTAAACATGCAATCATATTTGTAAAAGGTAAAATAAAGGGGCAGTCGGACAAGTACGAGGATTTTTGCATACATTTTAGGCCTGGTATGTGTGATGTACTAGCTGAAAGGAAAGGCAATTCCTCTTGGGTGCACTCTCTACATGAATCAGAATAAATATACATATCCCCTAGGGAGTAGCCCCACTAGGTATCAAAATGCGCGTCAGGTTTTTTTTTTTTTTTTAAATCCGACGTCGAGTAGGAGAGAAGGAGCCATTTCGGGTGCCGTTCTCCTGAGCTCATAGGTGCTCCTGATATAGCGGTTTTGTCCCAGGAACAAATCAGAAGATATCAGGCTTAACCTCTCCCCTCAATCTGGTCTCCCATTGCCCTAATCCTGTTCACCTGTTACTACCTGGAATTATTTCAGATATTTTTAGAATCCCGGTGCTAGATAGGGTCTGTAATGGGAAATGGGGTACGAGTTCTTTTCCTCGTTAACGAGAGCTTGCATTTATCGAGCATCGTGGGTTCCAGATATCACCAAGGCAACTGATTTTAGTTTTACAATAGTGACTCATCTGTTAATACAAACTCATATCTATCTGTCTATCTATCCTATTTAGGAATGCAGAAGTATATTTTGTAGTCAGTACAACGATCATCCAATCTCTCAGCCCTCGCAGTGTGTTAGAGAGACAATTAGCCACTCTGCTGTGTTCTTTTATTTAGTTCATGTTCAGGATCTGTCCGTGTGTATTGTGGGAGCACATTTACCAAGTAGCGACATTGTATCATTACACACGTTTGTTACTAATGTGGTAAGCGTTTTAATTGTGATCCCCACACCAGGTGTAGCCAGCTAGCCCCAAGTGCAGCCTGCTAGCCACTACCATAATAGCACAGCTGGGATACTTGGCACTCATTTCTTAGATCAGTTGTTTTTTTCTTTACAAAGCTGAATGTATTTTAGTCAAATTAATGAATATTTTATTTTACATGTTCTCAAATGATCATACATCATATCAATGACATGTGACTTCTCCCTGTGTGATATGTATACTTGTTCTGATTGAAGTAGGGCGTGCACCTAAGTAAGAGGAATTGCTTATTGGCTGCTTTTTCTAATCCTCTGGTAGAACCCATGTCTGCTGGATTTAACCCATTCAAGCCTTATTTCTTGTGCTGTTGAAGCAAAGTACTCTTCTTCTCCCTTCTCCCAATGCGCTGGCGTGTGATATTCCTTCTTGTGTAACAGCGAGCACGTTTTTGTCTTTGCGTTTTGTTTAATTTAGATGCCATCTGGTAATTGCTGTTTTCCCATTATCCTTAAACTAATAATTCTGCTGTTATTGACCAAACAAAACATCAAAAAGGAAAAGACTGTATGATCTTCCCTCTATGTACAGCTAGCACAAAAACTAAATGGGGAAAGTACTACAAAGCATGTGCTTAGCATGGAGATATTAAACGTGGTAACTAAATGTAATAGCTATACTTGTTTGGTGTGTAAATGTTGCCAGTCGCCTGCCTACATGTAACTTATTGAACATACCATTACCATGAGTTCTCTTTGGTCCAAGTGATTTGGGCGGGACTTGAAAAACAATTGAGCAAACTAAATGGTGATCAGTGAATTGTTCTATATATAGATGAACGTACCCTAATTTACGTGGACTCTACAGGGTTGGTCCAGCTGCTCTGCTGGCACCACTGTATTACCCCTGCATGAGAAAATGGCCCTGAAAGTGTTCCTGAAGGACTTCATCTTGTAGGCATATAGGATGGGATTGAGGGCCGAGTTGGCGTGAGTTAGTATGATGGCAGTCTGCAGAAGGATAGGAGGGATGTAGCAGTGGGAGCAAAGCAGGATCACGCAGTTCATGACATATAGGGGTAACCAGCATAAAACAAAAAGGAAGATGACCGCGAAGAGAGAGGTGGCTGTTTTTATCTCTTTCATGCCCGCCACTTGCTTACCCATGAAGTTGCCCTGTTGATTGACTGTCGCTTTACAATGTATCTGCTTTCTCACCGCCATGAAGATTTGTGCGTAGATGATGAACATTACTATCAATGGCAAGATGAAGAACCCGAAGAAGATGAAGTAGACCATATAAGCCATATCTACCACGTAGGTGAAGAGACAGTGGCCGGTGGAAGAAGGGGGCTTGTGCCAGCCCATCATCGGTACCAGCCCGATGAGAAATGCAAGGATCCAGGTCATCATGATCACGGTCAGGGTGTTTGTCGGCGTCATGATGCTCTTGTATCGGAGGGGGTTTAAAATGGCGATGTACCGGTCAACGGCAACGGCTAAGAGGCTGAAAGTGGAGCACATGGTCAGCATGATGAGGATGGAAAGCATAAACAAGCAGAGGTTCAGGTTATAGCGTGGGATTCCCAAGTCTGTCAGGATGGCGCACGGGATGGCCAAGGTGCCCACGCACACATCGGCGACGGCCAGCGAGACCAAAAAGTAATTGGTCACCGTCCAAAGCTTCCGGTCGTGGACGACGGCCACGCACACGCCGGTGTTTCCCACAGCAGAAGCCACGGCGATCACGATCTCCGCTGCGGTGTAGGGGACGTTCAGGGACTGGTTAAAGATGGGGGTCTGGTTGGTACCCCGTGTGTTGGTAGCAAACAGAGTGCTACTATTGTTCATGATGCTTAAAGACGTTATCTGCTTGAAGTGCTGCAAATATCTGGTGTAGATGTTTAAAGAGTTCCCAATAATCTTCACACCTTGATGTTCAAAACAAAAACATTAAAACATTTTGCTTAAACTTTAATTTTTTTTATGTAGACCTTTGGGAAATTATTTTTAATGCCTAGATTGAGAGATTATATTTAACAGCTGAATGTGTCGCTGCTGAAGGAGTGTGTTATATCCTAGCAGGACACAATGGTTGTATTTAGAACTAATTGTAGGAACCATGTATTCTTCCGATGCTACCTTATTTACGTCGCTTCGATCTTTGCAGACTGTGTTGTGTGTCCCTCCAGTAAAAGAGTGGATTAAGCCCTAAAGGGCGAATGATGCGAATTCGCCTCATACCGTTCAATGACTTTCACCTGATGATGCAAAAAAAAAAAAATTACATTAAGGGGTTAAAGGAACAATTCATCCCATTGATTTTTATTGATTGTTTTTACAGCGTTTGGAAGCACGGGTTCACCAGAGCTTCCGGAGATACTCGCTTCCGTAGTAGGTGCCGGTAGCTGCTCCGGCTGAGCTAGCTGGCCTTTAAAGTTGAGCGCTCCTCCATCACATGGGCCAATAGGAAGCTGCGCCGATGAGGTTCACGGCTTGCTATTCTGTAGAACGCGGGAGTTTTCAAATGGCAGCCATGACGTGATCCGTGTTAGCCAAGCAGAGCGGCTATTGGCACCTACTACGAAGGTGTCTCCTGAAGCATGGGGTCGCCAGAGCTGAAATTAACTTGGTTTCGCCCCAAAGGCTCCCTGCTTCAAGTTTGTGTATGTGTCTCTGTCTCTCTATCTGTGTCTGTTTTGTGTCTGTGTGTTCATGTCATGGTATTAAGTACTCAGAGGAAAGTGAATTGGAATTTTGGTGATTGTATAGTTTGAGTTTCCTGGAATAATTCCAAATCTGTTTGGCTCCAATTCACCCTGTTCCTATTTTATGGACTTCTACCCATAAGTGTTATCCAATATGTGTTTTTTTTCTTTTTTTTCTTTTTTTTCTGTTCAGCTAGTTGTAGCCAGAAAATACTTGCTTATCTCTTTATTCTTCATTTTTATTCTTTCATCTGACACATTATTGTAGATTAAAACTAAATGGAGAATACACAATTTATAGTGACGCATTTTGCTCATCATGGGGAATGTTCCTGGAATTGGCACCAAAAATATGTGTTGATTTTTCCATGGAGTTGGAGCTGATGGAAAATGTACATTTGCCTGTTTGCGGGTTTAACAATAAAGGGCAATTATTTTAAACCCTTATATTGTAAACGGATTGCCAAAAATATAAATGACTTCTATATCGGTGTGTACGTGTAAATAAATGTATTTGCACAACCCACGTCTAACCAGGCAGTAGTCACAAGTCCACTAAACATGCCATGGATATTCTTCTTGTTATAGCTACCATTGATTTCTGTAGCCGGTATACAACATCTGATGGGACTTTACTAAACGCTTTAAATAAATGCTTGGGACAAATCGCACAAACGGGAGGACGATTACATCAAGAGGGAATTATTAGTTGGCATATACACTGGTGGTAAATTATAAGATTTGTATTAGTCCTTTTTCTTGTTCTATTCTTTGTGTGTATATATAGCATAAAGTGGAATAATAATAATTTTTAGATCTCAAGATATATGCTGACCAAAAAGGTTAGCAAAAGAAATGTAAATCAATCAAATATTGCTGAACTCACAATAACGGCTTTGCAGGTTTCAGTAAACGCATGTAATTGGTGTCCAAACTTGTAATGCTATCATGGTATTTGAATTTGTAGTGGAAGTACAGGTCAGGAATATACATTACAAACATGGTCTGACGCCGCCAATCAACTCTTAAATGAAAAATAAGAACTACTTGGCTCAGTGAGTAACGACACTGACTGGCACTGAGTGTGAAGCAGGAGAGCCTGGTTCAATTCCTGGTGTCGGCTCCTTGTGACCTTGGGCAAGTCACTTTATCTCCCTGTGCCTCGGGCACCAAAAACATAGATTGTAAGCTCCACGGGGCAGGGACCTGTGCCTGCAAAATGTCTCTGTAAAGCGCTGCGTACAACTAGCAGCGCTATACAAGAACATGATATATATATATATATATATATATATATATATATATATATATATATATATATATATATATATATATATTTGCATTGCATAAAACGTTTGCTCATTCCTCTGCTTTCTCTGTGGGTTTTGACTTGACACAGGGGTTAACTCTAGTCCTTAAACCCCCCCTCCCTACTCTTTTCCCCCCCCCCCCTCCCCCATAACAGGTCAGCTTTTCAGGATATCCCTGCTTCAGCACAAGTGGCTCAGTCGAAGCACTGATTGAGCTACCTGTGCTGAAGCAGGGATATCCCGAAAAGCTGACCCGTTGGGGGAGCGGGGGGGTTCTTGAGGACAGGAGTTGAGCACCCCTGATTTAACGTTCGATCGGTCCATTACTTACCTGGTTATTTGGTGCCCTGCATTTCTCTTGCCGGGCTCCAGCGTGTGACCGCTCGGGAGGCGGGAATCATTCGCACAAGGGGTCTCTGTAAAATAGCAATGTCATAGATTCTTCTCTCTCAAAGCACCAAATGCCCAGTGACCTCTGTTTTTTATGCGTGCTGCCCCCAGCCTCCGGGGTTTGAAGCTCAGCTGTCGCGATGCCCCACGAAGGTGCTACGAGGAAATGTCATTAATTAGTCCAATAATTAGTGGCGTTGCGAGACTAATGCCAATTTCTGTATCCCCTGCAGAGTAAACAATAGTCTTTCCCTTGTTGGGAAGAGTTTCCTAATTAGAGATGTTGGATGCTACTGGGAATTGGTCCACACAGCACGGATATATACTTACATCCTAATTGGCTCGTCTTTATATTACCTGGGCTGTCTTTCTAGGCCATGCTGTGGGAAAGGACCAGCAGGCTAACTTTGCTACACTTTCCCAGTTAATCTCCATAGAGGGGCCACTTTTTTTTTTTTTTTAATTCTTTTATGCCAAATTTAAGATGAAGAAAAATGAAAGGGTTAACCTAGATCACAAAATTAACCATTTTTGTTATCAAGCAAATGTAGCCGGCTGCATTAAACAACTGCAATCAACTATTGCAAGGCATTTTTTCTGTGGTGGGGTGGAGCTTGGGGATTGGAGTACAGCACCCCTCAGTTATAAGCCTGTGATTATACCCCGAAAAGCGCGCGCTAAAACAAATGGCTTAAATCCAATGCACGTGCTTATACCGCTGGCGATGGTCGCGGCGAGCCGTACTGCAGAGCGGGCGGCTGGGGAAGAGACAGGCATTTGGTTTTTTTTTGCTTGCGCCGACTGTGTCACGTGAGTGGTACAGCCAATGAGGGCGAGCCGCTCGCGGCCGCGCCTCCTCTGCTTTCCCCGGTATACTGAAGATGCTGCTCGGCGGCAGCGCTGGGTGATGTCACAGAATAGCGCTGCCGCCTGCAGCACTTGGTATAACCTCAGCCCAAGACAGATCTAAGTCCTGTGTGTGCAAGTGCTAAAATCTTATTTTCATGACCATGTTCGAGCGCCTCACATGTTCATATCAGGATTTGTATGTGGGGCATAGAGAGTGTGCAGAACTGATACCAGGCTAACCTTATTTTAATGTCCAATCATTGGGGCGCGTGCTGCGTTTGTGGGCGCGCAAAGCGCTGCGACGCCTACGCTGGCAGGGAAGACGAGAATTTTCTTACTGTGCCGCAGCGCAGTCACGGGCTCGGCGTCCAGCCAACGGAAGGGCAGATATGCCCCGCCATGGCCGCTCCCCCCCCCCCTTCCTGCCATGGCCGCGCCCCCTTTCGCATCCCTTCGCTCCCCTATAGACCGCAGGCTGTTGTCTGTGCCCGCGCCGCGTGGAGCACTGGGGCCGTAGCCTAACCGTGACTGCTGAGAGATTGGGGGGGGGGGGGGTTAGGTTTGCCCGTGCTTGGGCAATATGGAATAAGCTCTATTATTATTATTACTACATGGTGGCTAGGGTTGCCAGGTGTCCGGTATTGAACTGGACTGTCCTGTATTTGGATACTCTGTCCAGTAAACAATGAGAGGTACAGTAATACTGGACATGTATGTGTCTGGTATTACCTCCCTGGACATGGTGACCTTTCACCACTGAGTCCAGTATTTTTGAAGAAGCCACATGGCAGCCCTAATGGCGGCTGCGCTGCCAATATCTTTGCCCACTTCAATCCTTTAGCAGGGCGCGGGCAGCTTTGTTGCAGCTTCTCTTTCCGTACTTTTTTGTTTTCTCCTATTTAATTGATTTGGATCTTATTTTCTGACTTAGGAAGAGGAAGGGAGATGAGATGGACGGACCGGCTGTGTCCAAAAAGAAGCTCAAGAAAGAGAAGGAGAAAGAATCCAAGCTCCAGAAGCTGTGCAAGGTTCGTCAGTGACGCAGATCCCAGTGGAGCAGTGTATTGAATGGTGTCTCAACCCGTCCCCCTCTCCGTTCAAAGAGTTCCTTGCACTGTGTTTTTTATTTAATCTTTTTTTTTATTTTTTATGGGGGGGACCAGGGGTCTACCTGAAGCTACTGTTTTCAACTCTGGTTGTTTCCAAGATACTTATCGGTGAAGTTTACCGGTTTTAAATCTCCCCAGCAGCGGAAACAAAGGGGTCTGTCAGATCTCAGGCCGGCGGGAAGCTGAACGGCGTCCTGTTGGATGGCCATTTAAATTCCCTTTTATAAACCAGGTAGTAATATCGCCAGCTTCACCCGAAGGTATCTCCGAAACCGTGGGGTCCCTTTTTGTAGCTGAAAAATAGTGCGATTCAGCTGTGGAGGGAGCCCCTGCTTCCAAAATTATAATTGGAGGCTAGTTAGGGGGAGGGGATTGCTCCTTTTAAACACTACACAGTGAGTTGCCAAATATAGGTACAATACCTCTGCGCTGAGAACACGCTGTAAGGCATTTCTCACTCTATTGCAGTTGCCCCTGTATTTAATAAGCTGCAAAGATGCCTTCCCTATGCTGGACTGAAATCTTCTCCATCACAGGGGAAGTAGCATTCTCAGCATATTGAAAAGGGGCATTGATCGGATAACATTTTCCCTTAATTTAAAATGTACTTATTTTAACAGCCCTCCTTGTCTCCCCTGTGCACAGACGACTGTCCCTTCTTCGTTTTAGGGAGCCCGTTTGGATAATGTGCGATGTAAAGTCAAATCCTTTCTCTCGTCCCTACATTTAATCCTTGAGAATACAAAACACTACTGTATTACCTAATGTGGTGTAATGGTGAAAGGGAAATAGTGTGTGATATCCAGCACTCGGTGATAAATATTGCCCATGATTTATTAAAAAAAAATACAATATATCAAAGGAAACTGCTCCTTTAAGATTCTAGTGTAAATTGACCCGATTTTCTTGTGAAAATAGGTCTCCTAGATCTACTATTCCCTGTGAGTAATACTCTGCACGTGTAGGGACAGATTATCTCACCTGCTCTTGTCATTTGCTCACAACAGGAGCAGACCGAGTCAATCTGGAGCATAAAAGACGAGCTGAAGAAGGTCTGTAGCACTAACGACCTTAAGGAGCTACTTATAGCCAACAAGCAGGACGTGCCTTCCGGGGAGACCAATGTAAGTTACAAGGTCATTCTCCTCTTTATTGGTTGTGGTTGTGACACGGCTTCGGTTTCTTGGGCGTTCGATTTGTTACAGCATTTAAAAGGTCGCCTGATCCAGGACTTCGAGTCCGAGCTGGTCCCATTGGGTGATTCATTGTGAACCCTGATGAAAGGTTATGGAACGCAATGCATCGCAATAACGTCTGGCACCGAAGGGGTTAAGATCCTGCGCGTTACGCCGTTATGTGGATGGAGCTTTTATTTAAAGCAGCGATCCCGCTGGAAATTGTTATATATTTTTACATCTATATTAAAAGCATTCTAACCACGTTATTTTCTAAGCAGAAAGCGGGTTTTCTTGGGAAGAATTCGGCTCTTTACACACTTTTTCATCCCATAATTTATATATATATATATATATTTAAATGCCCACAAAACTAAGCGAGACAACGTAGATCTCCAACCATCAAGACTGAATCGCGTTGCTTCCTCTTCCACAGAAAAGGGCGAAATGAAGCCTAATTCAAAGATAAACAATGATTGCAGTAATTGTTCATTATGTGCAAACTTGGCATGCGGTTTCAGCGCTTCTCTTTGCCCCCGAAATGCAAAACACTCGTCAGCACGCCTTTTATACAGTGATAGATCACCCCTTATATCACAATGCAGACATTATTATTACGTTATTTTCCTCTATAATATAACAATATTTCCTATTATGTCCCAATGATGTGATGTTCTACTGAGTGAACCAGGAGCAGGGCAGGATTGCAGCTCTGGGAGAGGAATGTGTGCCTTGGGACCCAGGGGTGTGAGAAACACATATTGAGGATTGCATGTAATGAGTGTGCATACGTGTAAGTACATTTCTGCCCCTCCATGCTTGTTGCCGCAGATCCTGGACAGGGTGTCGGACGGCATGGCCTTCGGAGCGCTGCTCCCCTGTGAGGAGTGCAAGGGACAGTTTGTCTTCAAGAGCGATGCATACTATTGCACGGGGGACATCAGCGCCTGGACTAAATGTGTTGCTAAAACACAGACTCCAAACAGAAAGGAGTGGGTTACACCTAAGGTGGGTGAAGGGCTATGTTGTATATTGCCTTTTGCAATGTGTTTTTTTCCTCTGGTGCTGGAGATTTCGAGTTGCAAAGGGTATTGTTGGAAATGTTACTCCCTAACCTTTAACGGGTACAGTTCTGTAGCACAGGGGTGGGAAACTCCAGTCCTACAGGGCCACCAACAGACCAGGTTTTCAAGGATATCCTGAAAACCTGACCTGTTGGTGTTGCCCGCCCGTGCTGTAGTGTATAATTCCTTTCGCATTGGCTGCATGGAGAGCGTCCTAGTTTGAGGATCCTCGTTCTGCGCTTTTCCTGTAGTACGTAGCTCTGTAGATTATCTGCAGGGCACAAACCCATTCGTACTAGATTAGGCTACTTCTAAGGAGTGGGCTCTGTGGCAATGTGAAGTCAGGGGGGACATTTGTTCCTGGGACAAAGTGGTAGAGTTCAGGAAAAGGAGGCGGGCGCCCCAAAGCACATTAAACAAAAAATCCCCAAGCACCTTATTTATTAGCCGGCCAGTCATCCTAAAATAGCAGAGGTAAAAATCAACTGAGCCGGGGATGTCCTGTATGTAAAGTCTGAGTGATTGTGCTCTGGGAGGCTGCATGGAGAATTTAATACAATGTAGAATAAGAACTGGGCCATATGCAAAAATGATGTAACATTTATTAGCACGATATTTCTATCAGTCATGGGAGTAATTGATGTTTTAGGAACACTGCTCTCAATTTTGCTTCCGTATGCGTTTACGTAGTCGGCATCCAACCTCGCACCGATGAGACCCAAAAGGTCGGAAAAGCTGTCTGTGAGTGGGTTTGCCGGCTCTGCACTTCTTAAACCCAGGCTGTGCTGAAAAGCTGTGTAATGCGGCGGGCATACGCTTATAGGGATCCACGTTTAAAATAGATTTGAAGCAAAAGGTGAAACTGTGCTCATTTGCATGTCATTACCCAGAATCCCTGACTGCAGTGGGAGCACTGTTTGCTAAGGGAGCTTGGGGAAAGAAATGGTTGCAGACCTGTCTGAGACGTGCAAACACGAGTGGCATTTGGCAAAGCGTCTTTATTTATTTATTTTGAGTATCCCCAAATGCAAAAGACAATTGCTTCCAGAATAATGTAATTTTATGGAAAAAAAATGTTAAAACATTTAAAAATAAATACCTTCTTAATTATTTAATTATTATTTGTCTACTATATAGTGAGTATAAGTTTTTGGAATATTTTGCTACTGGAAATTGGGTACTTTACAGATTTACTCTTTAATATCTATACAGTAGGAAATGTTCTTGCCACACACCAGGTTAGTAACGCCTCATGCAAATAAAGAAATAAAGTTCCCAACACTTTTTACTAGAACCCTACGCTGCTTAATTTGTGCCTTTTGTGTATGTTTAGGAGTTCCACGAAATCCCGTATCTGAAGAAGTTTAAGTTCAAAAGACAGGACCGCGCTTTTCCTCCATGTGCGGCTCCGGCGCCTGCGACGGCTCCGGCGTCTGCGAAACCTGCCCCCGTGGTGGAGATATCTGTAACCACAGGTATGGCGGAAACTGAACGCAATGCACGTTCTGTCCAAGGGTCACGGGGGGGGGGGGGGGGGGGGCGAGCGAAACGTAGACATTACCATAATGTTACCACTATAACTGGGAGTGCCTACTTCTGTCCTGTATTTATATATTCATTCAAATAGATGTATTCAGTACTACAGACGGCCCCTCGGTTATCCGCTGGAATCCGTCCCGCAAACCGCCGTTGGATAGCACAGCGGCGCGCAAACTAAGTGGCGCTAGATTTTCGGGGGGGGGGGCGGCAGTTATAGAGATCCCGTGCTCTCCCCCAGGCATTTAAATTAAATGCCGGGGGACTGCGAAAGGCCTCTATAACTTCTCTTCCAGCGACGTGTCATCCTGCTAACCCGGCGTCAAATTACGCCGCGGGTCACGGGAAGTCACATGACCCTGCACGTAATTTCACGCCGGGGTCGAGCAGGGGGAAGGGCGCAAGGCCCCGAGGAGAGCAGGCAAGGGTGCGTACAGGGAAAAGTTTGCGCACCCCTGGGATAGCAGACCGTCGGATTGCGGATCCATGTTAAACCGCGGCGGTTAATCCGTTCTGACGTCGGAATAATGCGTTCAACAGAATGCATTATCTGGCGTCGGATACGCCGTTCAACGGATAACAGACCGTGGTATAGCGAGGACTGCCTGTATTTTTATTTATCTAATATTGGGGGGGGGGGGGGGGGGGTTAAATTTTTTTTTTAATACATTGCTTGTATTAAACAAGCGATCATACGATACGAAACAAATACGATCATTGTTCCATTTTCCAATTGAAACTTCCCATGCAGCTTAGAACATGTCCTGTGCTGCCAGTGTTTCGCCTGCATGAACGTCTCTGCAGTACGAGAGTAAATTTCTTTTGAGATGGAACATTACGTTCTGCGTCTTGTGTGGCTCGGAGCTCTGTCTCACAGAAACTGCAGAGAGAGCTCTGGGCTTATACACGGGCAGGTGGATATATGTGCAACAGCATAGTACAGCTCAACCCCCTTATAACGCTGTGCTTGGGGTCCAAAGAATCACATTGCGTTATAAGCGGATCGCGTTAGAAATAATGTACAATTGTATGCATTGTACTATAAAGTATGTAAGAAACCAATAATCGTGTTGTAAAGTATTCATACATACGAAAATTGGGAGCCACGCTTGCATCGCATTATAAGCGGATTCGCGTTGTAACGGATCGCGTTATAACGGGGTTGAGCTGTACTTGGAGATAATTACATAGCTACATAGTAGATGAGGTTGAAAAAAGATATACGTCCATGAAGGTCAACCTTTGCTAAATTTAGACGACCGATACTTATCCTATATTTGTATTTACAGAATATTGATTGAGGGGAAAGCAAACACAAATCCCCAGAGAAAAATTATCCAATGAGGTCTCATAAGGGGGGGGGGGGGGGGGGGGAAATCACGGGAATCAGATTTCTCCCTGGTTCAACATCCTTCCCCTGTTTACTTATTTGGTATATCCCTATTTACCTCCTGTAATAATGGTGGATTTGCCGCAGAATTTATTTACTTCAAGATCAGTTAATAACCAAAGGTGTAAGCATCCATACTAATATATTTAAGTATCAACTATTACTTATTTGTACCTTAGCATTAGAAGCTCCATGGTCAAGGTACAGAACAGAAAACAAAAACAAAAAGAGGTGAACTACTGCTCTTAACAAATAGTCTGGCACTTTGTGTGGGTAGCATATTTTGTATTTTAAGATTTGTTGTAACCTGTATAATACATTTTGTCATTTGCTATTTTTTTTTAATGTTTAAGACAAGCCATTATCTAACATGACGGTTTTGACACTTGGGAAGTTGTCCAAAAACAAGGATGAAATAAAGGGGATGATTGAAGAACTGGGAGGAAAGACGACCGCCTCTGCTAACAAGGCCACGCTTTGCGTCAGCACCCTGAGTGAGTTGTGGCACGTGTCTCTTCCATTATATAATCTGCATATATAACTCAAATAATTTGAGTTCTTGCGGATGCAGCGTGCCGTACGTTCAGTATTGGACGTATTCTTGACCCGTTCGGCAACTACCTGTTACAGTAACCACTATAAGTGACCTATCTTGAAAGTGAATAAATAGGTACTGGAAGAGGTTAGATAAAGAGCTCCTTTTTCTTGCCTCTGCAAGTGCTGTGTTTTTTTTCCGGTGTAGTTCGCTCCTTCTAGCACCAGCTCAGCCACACTCCCCCTCCCCTTTTTATTTTCCATCGAGAAAGTGAGCTCAACGTCACGCCCTTTAATGCTGTGCACCAAACGTTGCAATCCTTTTATTTTTATTTTGTTTGAATGTTTGCTTAAAAACGCCTGGATGTTTATTCTAACTTCTTTCAACCCCACCAGGCAGCACAGAGCTACTGCCTTTCTTATGCAGAATGCATAGGGCCTGATCAGTGAGGATGTCTTATCCCTGGTCGTGTTGGATAAGGTTCCCTGGCATCTGATGCCACCGAGCGAAAGGGGCTGAGCAGCCAATTAATTAAGGTCTGGGGCTCACTGTTTCCGCTCAAAATACTTGACTTAATAAGCGGGAATTAGTAGAAGGGAAAACAGGCAGCCTCCCATACTCCTTCTCCCGAGCCACAGGTGACTTAATTGCCTGTCACAGCAATGCACTGTTTTTCTTAGTCAGACCTCAGTACCCCATGCAGAGGAGCAGCCACGTGTGAAGCTTCATGATCAAAGGTACAGGGGGAGTAACTACATTGTGTTATGGACATGATTTTCGTGAACTCCTTTACTTGGTGCACTTGTCCTGCTTGCATTGAGGAATTCAGTCTCCCGAGTGGACGTGGAGATTTAAAGCGTTGCTTGGCTTTTTGGGAAATGCAGGTGACATCCATAGCACACAGGACCCCACTGATCGTTGACTGGATTAACAAGGGGTAGCATGGACAGCCACCACGCTATTAATTGCACCAACTTTCTCCTAACTAAAGATTTGATCATTTGCACAGTTGGCCTCTCCCTGCAGAAATTGAACTCTGTTGGCTCTTGAAGGTTGCAGGCATGTTATTATCTTTGTTGTACAGTGTTCTTGGTTTACTTTCTATTGGGGGATGAAAAGCGAAACCCCCGCCGTAGTCTCCCCAAATCTCAACTTCCTTGTGTTTCCTCGAAAACAGAGGAAGTGGAGAAGATGGGCAAGAAAATGGAAGAAGTAAAAGGCGCCAACGTCCGGGTGGTGAGCGAGGACTTGCTGAAGGAGTTGTCGTCTGGGAAGAGCATCCAGCTCCTGCTGTCTTTGCACGCGATATCCACGTGGGGGGCAGAGATAAAGCAGGAGGCGGCCCCGCCGGAGCCTCCGCCAAAGCAGAAATCAAGCGGGGCCACGGGCGCAAAGAATGCTGGGAAAGTAAAGGAAGAGCAGGGTAAGTGGAGCGAACGCTGCCTCTGTACATCAACCCCTTCACTGCTAAAGGGTGGGTGGGGGCTTTATCCGAACGTTCTGCCAAGAGAGGTGTCTTGTGCGCTTTCCGGGGGGAGGATAACTGGTTAAAGTGTTTGTTTGCCCTCCTAAACCGTCGTTGCAGCAGGTGGAGGAAGTACAGGCAACCCACTGTTTGGCAATGGCCCTCTAAATGTGACGGGGTTTACTCAAGTAAACCTCATACCGCCCCCCTCACTGCTGACCTGCAGTTGTCTGGCGCCCATTGGCGTTTTGGGCAGAAGTCAGTATAGCTTTCTGGTTGGCACTTCTGCTGGGCGCGGCCTTCATATCATAAGTAAAAACTTTCCCCGCACAATAATTGCCCAGAGCCACAAATTGGCGCTTCCAGGGCCTGGAACGGTCTTGGGGCATAAAACCACTTGGTAAATATGGGCCATGGCGCATCAGCACTTTATTTTTGTTTGTTCTCATTTTTGTTTTAGGAAGCAGCAAGTCGGAGAAGAAAATGAAGTTAACCGTTAAAGGGGGAGCAGCCGTTGACCCAGATTCTGGTAAGCAGCTGAGAAATGGCGGCTGTCCCGCTTAGCAGAAACATAATACTCTGTACTGAAGGAGTTGTGATAAAGGTTTTTGCTTTGAACCGTCATTCCATTGTTCATTAGTAGAAACATACCACCATCGGTTCAGAAAAGATCTCCCAGGAGCCTCCCCCCCTCCACCCCTCCACCCCCCTGTCATTTCAAAAGATGGTGCTCTCTGCATTTTAAAGTGGAAGAGCTTTTTAAAATGTTTTCTTTTCTTACCCAGGATTGAAGCAGGGGGTCTCCGGAGGTGACCTCAATTTTAATTTCAGCTTTGGGGACACCATGCTTTTGGAGATACTTCCAAAGGGGGGTGCCGGTATCCGCTTCGACTAGGTATCACATTATGGCGGCGTTACAGAGCTCCCCCTCCGCCCTGCGGGCCAATAGGAAGCCGTGACGTCATCGGGTGCGGCATCCTATTGGCCCACGTGATACGGAAGCTTTAAACTTTAAAGCGCAGCTAGCCAAGCCGGAGCGGCTATCGTCACGCCATACGGAGGCAAGTGTCTCCAGAGGCAGGGGTCCCAGGAGCTGAAATGAATAGAATTTAGCTCTGGAGACCCCTTGCTTCAATCCTGTGCCAAAATAATACAAATGTGGGTTTTATTTATTTTTATAAACATGACGGGATTGCCACTTTAAGTACATAATCACTGCTTTTTGTGTTTGTTTTTTTTTTGTAAAGCACTTTGCAATTAAAAATGTAAGCACCCTGCTGTGTAACAGCTTTTCTCCCATTTGGTAAAGGTCCCTGTACTTTTAATTATATGTTCTTCTCACCTCCAGCGTAAGGATAATTACCCCCTGTGTGCCCGACACTTTATTTAATAAGCGTCCTTTGTTTTTCCCTTCCACGCTCTCTCTCTCTCTCCCCCTCTCTCCCCCTCTCTCTCCTCTCTCCTTTGCTCGCGTTGTCCCTCACGGATTCTCGCAGCTCGTTATATATAGTTTTGGGTTTCCTCTTCTAGGCAAAACAAAAGCGCACTTCCGTATCACGTCATACCATTTTTACTTGGCTACTTCTACTCAACTCCTAGAAGCCAATGGAGACCTGCTCATTCGGGTTTGGATCGGACCGGTTAGCCGATTCGTCTATGCTCTTAACCCTTTAGCTGCCAGAGGATTGCATTGCAGGCCTCTCCGGCACCGAAAGGGGTTAAATCTAACATTTATGACCGTGCAATACTCATTGGTTTCTTGTTCTGTGCCTGACGTCGGGGTGGGCAGAAGGGTGTTTATATTTTTTTGTTCTTGGGCAAACAGATCAGGAAAGCAGCATAACCTGCCAAACAAAACAATAAGCACCCCCCCGACTTGTTGCACCTGACTACGGCAGGGGGTATTTCCCGTTTGAGACCTTGCCCTCCGCGGCCCCCCACTCCCCTGCCAAGTTATCTGTACACAAAGCAGGACAGGCTATCAGCGTGACCGAGTGAAAGCGCGTTTGGTTATATGGAGCTAGGGTCGTTTTGGGAAATCCTGGTTTAAAGTTAAAAAAAAAAAAAAATTGTCTACTGTTGTGAATTACGTATTACAACTTCCTGTCTAAACCTTCCTGACCTAAACGATTACATTTCAACATATTGCAAGAATGTACAGTATTACATTTCTGCCATATACGTTTACATGGCCTTAATTTACAAGTGTGTTTCAGTGTGAAGAACTGCACTTAAGCTGCCTGAGCAACTAGTTTAAAATTGGGAGCAGAGGGCCCAAGGGCAGCGTGCCTGCCACGCGTATCCCTTCAAATATGTGTGTTACATAGTTTTATCTTCGTGGATGCCACTCATTACTTGCCGTGGGTAGAGTCGAGAAGGCAGGAGTGGGCTGCCCAAGGATAAGAGTATTGCATAATTATACCACCGATTTTATTGTGATTTCTATATAAGAGACTAAGTTTAAAACCTCAATCCCGCCTGTTACATTGTTTTGTGTACGTATTTGGAACCTCGGCAGCCAAACCGTGTTCTATCAGCTCCTAAAACTCTTCGGTTGCCGTGATACACAACAGTGAAGGATGCCGGTGAAACAAATATTGCTGCCAAATCTCACAGGATCCAGTGTCCAATATGAAGTTGCAACATTATTGGTTGCGGCTTCCTACTGGACGATACCGGCAATATTGGATTTCACATGAGGGAGCACTGGCATCGAAAACTGAAATGTATCCGGGGGGAAAGGGATACATCAATTGAGCATTTTGGAGGGATTCCTACTTTTCGCGCTCGTTGTCATTGGGATTTAGAGATATCTCGTCTTTTCTCCTGCACCCATCAGTCAAAAGCTCAGAACCTTGAGATGGGAAATGGGTGAGAGAAATGATGATACAGTAAATGTGTGAATAAGATGTAAACATATAGGCTGCCTGACGTGTGTGTGTTTAGCAGCAGGGCGACGTTAACACATTCCTATTTGTCTAGGACTTGAAAATTCATCTCATGTCTTGGAAAAAAGTGGTCAAATCTTCAGTGCTACCCTGGGCTTGGTGGATATCACCCGAGGAACGAATTCCTACTACAAACTACAGCTTATAGAGCATGATCGAGATACCAGGTCTGTATCTAAAGTGTGTGTGTGTGTGTGTGTGTGTATCTGCATCTAATGGCTATATTCATTGTTGTAAAGAAGGGCCAGTGATATAGCCTGGAAAGTTATCCATGGGTAACAGTGCTCATTGGCAATAGCCTGGATTGTTTTACCCTGTTTAGCTGTTGGTACTTGCCTGATGCATCTGGGATCAGTCCGGTGTGATTAAAATTGCAATCCGCGCGTGTGTATTATTTTAACAGGATTCACACTGGGTTGCTCCTTCGGTTCCTGACACGCTTATAGTTCTTGGTGTCAGGGCACTTAGTTTTTTTTAAAGATGACATCTGAGGTCATCCAACGGGAAGCCGCAACATCATGTGTTGCTGCTTCCTGTGGGTTCGGGGGCCATTCTGTTTCCCCTGAAATGGGAAAACACAAACACCGAAAACCTGATGTTGGAAACCCAGAGTGGTCCTGCACTGAATAAGGGGGCAGTTCAGGTCCGGGGGACCCCACAGTTAAAATCAAATTCTTCTAATGGCGAGAAGGAAGTACAGTACTGTTTTCATAGTTTGCTTGATATCACAGACGTTATTAGGTACCAACCAATAAACCGTTTATCAGGGTCTAAATATGCCTTATGTGTTTTGATTTCTCAGGTATTGGGTGTTTAGGTCCTGGGGCAGGGTGGGCACTGTTATAGGCAGTAACAAGCTAGAAGAGATGTCTTCAAAAGAAGAAGCAATTGACCATTTCCTCAATCTGTACCAAGAGAAAACGGGCAACTCCTGGCACTCCACCAACTTTACCAAGTATCCGACCAAATTCTACCCCCTGGAAATAGATTATGGACAGGTACGGGTTCCTATTGTGATATGGCCTGCATTCTCTTCAGCTGCAAAGTCTGCATTGGTTTTTCTTGGTATTTATTTGGCGACATTGCTGGATATTGTTTGAAATGGAAAAAAAAAAAAAATATCTTGAATTGAGACGTAGTTAGCAATAATTCCATTCAGCAGCATTAAAAGATTGAATAATGATATATTATAATGTCAACGCGTGTATTGTAAAAATATAAGATAATAAATAAACTGTGTGTATAGATGTACTTTTATTTTTTTTTTCCCCTGGGGCTCTTATAAAAAAAATTGGGCAATTAACATTGGGTCCCAGCAATGCTGTTTTGAGCATAATGACGGTAGAGTGTAAACCGCAGACCCCCGTAACTTATTAATAGTATATTAATTAACTGTAAATATGCTCCAAAATAAAAATTCCAAGCCTGTTTCATTTTGTTTGAATGAGAAAAGTCTGGAAAGTTTTTTTTAATACAACCCAAAGGCAGTGTCGTCTCTTAAGCTATTTTATATAATTGTCCGAGCTGTTGAGAGTACACGTGCTCATGATAACCAGATCCCTGCTTTGTATCTGAGGTATTCAAGCTGAAGGTCACAACGTCCTATTCCTGGTTTGAGGATAAATTGCAATATTTTTCTGTTTGTTTGACTATAACTTGGATACTATGTATTCATTGGTTCTTTAATAATAATAAAAAAAAACATCTATTAGATTGTTAACCTACATGGTGCTTTAAAAAAAAAATAAAAATATTCTGAATTGTGAAGATTTACTGTTCACTTTGGATGTATTTTCTATCAAGGAGGAAGATGTGGTGAAGAAGCTTTCAGTGAGCGCGGGGACTAAATCCAAGCTTCCCAAGCCGGTGCAGGAACTCATCAAGTTAATTTTTGATGTAGAGAGCATGAAGAAAGCAATGGTGGAATTTGAGGTACTTCCTAGCCCCCGTATCTAAAATACCTTGTTAGTCATCCTCGATGGAATATGGGGTAAATGCAGAGTAATGCTAAAAGCTTGTGTCCTACCTGCAGAACTGTCAGATGGGACAGAAAGGTTGTTTCGATTTTAAATGCGTGAGGCAAAGTCCAATATGCTAATCCCCTCTCCCCCTTCTACAGCTATACTGAGAGAAAACGTGTAAAAAGAAAAAAGGAATTATCTGTTGTGCTTGCCCTGTTGTAGTTATTGTCTTAATATAATTGTAATGTAATCCTACCTCTCAATCCCTAATGTGGCTATTAGCAGATTTAGCAGGCTTGTTTTGAGATAGATGCAGTTGCCTGTTGATATCACACTGTGTCCCATTTAAACCTTTTTTTAATAGATTGATCTCCAAAAGATGCCGTTGGGAAAACTCAGCAAGCGTCAGATTCAGAGCGCCTACTCTCTTCTTAACGATGTGCAGCAGGCGAGTGGAAAACGTGTATTTCTGTGTAAAAAGATCGTGTTTCGTATTTTACCCTATCCACTTCTCTTACATCTATTCACATAATTGTACAGTATTTGTTTATTTCGACAGGTTCACATGTTAACCCCTACTGTCCTCGTTAAATAATAGCATTAACTACATTTATTAGCTAATGTATGTTCATTTTCAGCAAAGTTGGTGGCTGCAACCTCTGATGGGATTAAAATTCTGATGTTGCACCGGGATGTAGTTTTGCCGTGTCATTTTGTAAACCGGTCTCGCGGGTAAATCTGACGTTTTTAACATGGTGTACAACAGGAGCGGCCAACTCCCAGTTCTTATGGGCCACCAACAGGCCAGGTTTTCAGTATATCCCTGCTTCTGTGCAGGTAGCTCAATCGGTGGCTCAGTCAATGATTGAGCCACCTGTGCTGAAGCAGGGAGATCCTTAAAACTTGGCCTGCTGGTGGCCCTTGAGGACTGCAGTTGGCCCACACTTGGTGTAGAAGTTTCTCACGATGAACCTTGTTTTGCCGCAGGCTGTTTCTGATGGTGGCGGTGAGGCCCGGTTACTGGATCTTTCCAATCGGTTCTATACCCTCATACCTCATGATTTTGGCATGAAGAAGCCCCCACTGCTGAATAACTTGGAATACATCCAGGTACTGCACTAACTCTCGTAGTTTGCCGTGTGGCTTCCGCCGACCTGCCTTCTGGTTTCAGAGGTCTCCTGTGGAATGTGCACAAGGCTGCGTCCATAGAAGTCCTGACAGTGCTCCTCCGCGCTGATGCTGAGGCTCGCCAGCTCAATCAGGAGCGACTGTATGGACTTGCAGGCGAGCCAGCGTGCGCGATCGGGAGGCGGAGCACTGACGTCATGGGGCCAACGTCGTGACGCTGCTTCGCTCCAATTGGGTGTTTCAGCCGACAGCGCGCTCAGATACAATTTCTGGTGTCGGCTGAAAATCCCTGCGCCTCAGCACGCCTGCGGACGCTCGCGGAAGCCCCCTCTCAAGACATCCTCATTGAAGACGACGGGGCTCATTGCGGAGCGTCTGCACGGCTCAGCGCTGTCGGTCCTTCTATGGACTCAGCCTTAAGTGGAAGAGCAGTCACAAGGAATGTCTACCTTGCAGTGGGCTGACAGATTGGCTGATGAAGGGGTCTGCAGTGCATTTTATGCTGTGGTACTGCCCTAAACCCACATGTTTTTATGGGTTACAGGCAAAGGTGCAGATGCTGGACAATCTGCTCGATATTGAAGTAGCTTACAGTCTCCTGAAGGGTGGGACAGATGATGGAGGAAAGGACCCTATCGATGTGAAGTATGAAAAAATTAAGACGGACATCAAGGTAAACAAAACATTGTTGCACATAAAAGAGCTGTGCACCGATTGACCTTTTTGATTTACATCCAGTGAGATGGTTTGGTGCTTGCATCTCGGTCTGGAGCTACAGAAATCAGAAGAATTGTTTCTTTTTGTGTCCGACTCCTTTGAGTACGTCTGCGTTTCGTGCGGTGTGCTCCGACGATATAACAGTAATGTATCATTTTACCCGAGTGGTTTTTTTGGTAATGGCTCCACCATGTTTCCCCTCAACAGGTCGTTGAGAAAGCTTCAGAAGAAGCCAAGATAATTGAGGAGTACGTGAAAAACACGCATGCGACGAACTCACAACGCGTATGACCTTGAGGGTCCTTGATGTGAGTATTAGTTTGGAATGTGAGTATTATTTTGGAATGTTGTTGTTGGACACAATCTCCGGGACTCCGTGAGTGGCAAATCACATTTATTACTCAAGGAAAGAGCTATTTAAGTGGCCTGTATCTGTTTGCCAAAATAACTTTTTCGGAGGGTGCAGGAAAATGTGCTAAAAGTGCTCCGTGTTACAATTGCAGCGCAATAATCATAAATTAGTTTTAAAATAACCCAAACATCTGGGGGCTGCCAGGTCTAGAGCAATGCTGTACATTTTTGTTTACAGGGGGATTGCGTTCTCTGCAAAACATTATTATCCTTCCATCATTGCCTCACTATAGAAAACAAACCACCTCACTCGGTGGGAATGGTCACGCACAATAACCACTTGAATTATAATTATTATTTGTATTTGTTTTTTTTTGTTTTTTTTCCCATTCCGCCTCTTAACAAAAAGATCTTCAAGATAGACCGTGAAGGAGAGAGCCAGAGGTATAAGCCATTCAAGCAGCTCCATAACAGACAGCTGCTGTGGCACGGATCCCGAACTACAAACTTCGCTGGCATCTTGTCTCAGGGGCTCAGAATTGCCCCGCCCGAGGCTCCCGTTGTAAGTACACTTTATCTCTCTTAAAGTGACAGTCCCATATAGTGGGTCAAAATGTGCTTCTTTTTTTTTGTTTTGTTTTGGGTTTTTTTTAAACATTTTTTAATTAAAGTATTGGTGTACAGAAGGAAAAAAAAAGGGGTAAGGAAAGCTGTTAATCATTACAATATATCGACAGTTGTTTTTTAACACGGGGAACTTAACGAATATTTGTAGTCCTAGTACTGCACGGAAATTGTATAGGTCAACCAATCTGGGGAGGAAGAGGGGGTGGGGGTGACGACGACGACATCTGCGAGGGATATAACATCAAGTAACGGGGGGGGTTGAGTTTGTTTTTTTTAATCAACCAGTCTGTGTAATGATCTACATTAGAAAGGTACAATCACACTTAAACTGACCGTTTTCCTTATTGCCCTCTGTAAATAAGTGTTTTGCTTTGCTTCAGGTCTGCAGAATTAATGCATAATAGCTTGATGTGTGTATGCTTATCTGCTTGCCAACTGAAGGCATCTTAATTGCTTCACAAGCAAAGACCAGAATAAAAACCCACCATTTGTAAATTCGAGACCTCCAGCATATTTGTTGAGTATGGGGGGGGGGGGGGAAATAGTTTTGTTCAGGATATTTGAAGGCAATGCATTGCTGGCCGGAGACCTAGTTAGGATGATTTAACTGACCAGTATCTGTCAATAGACGCCGCGGCACCATGTGACCTGACGTCACACGCCCACGCAGCGTCATCTGACGCGAAAGAAGGTAGGCAGGGGGGCGCGAGAGCCGGGGGCAGAGTGACAGGGGGGCGCAGCACAAAAACTTTGCGCTCCCCTGTTATAGAACAACACCTGCTGACGTAGTACCTAACACCCAGGTTAACATTTAAACTAGAAGATGAGATCTGGAGGTAGTATAACGCCATTTATTCCAGCAAAATAAATGTGA
This sequence comes from Ascaphus truei, assembly GCF_040206685.1. NCBI lineage: Eukaryota > Metazoa > Chordata > Amphibia > Anura > Ascaphidae > Ascaphus > Ascaphus truei. The sequence continues at coordinate 29,642,016 of NC_134486.1, forward strand.
CGGCTCATAGTGCTCAGGCTGTGTGTTCTCTGACCACAAGTTCTAGATCAGGGCATATATTGACTTCTATTACATGTATTTTATTTCAATCTTCTTCTTACGGTGGTGTTAAAACTCGCACCTGTTCTCTGTAAATCAGCGTTAATTCCACATAGCAAACGTACGCTTTCTCCCCCACAGACTGGTTACATGTTTGGTAAAGGTATCTATTTTGCGGACATGGTTTCCAAAAGTGCCAACTACTGTCATACGATGCCAGGTAGCCCCGTAGGGTTGATCCTGCTGGGAGAAGTGGCCCTCGGAAACATGTAAGTATATGGACAGTTTTGCAGTATTTTAATGGATTTTTGCAGTGTACGCGGTAAAGCCATCAAGGAACTATGTGGGCAGAGGAGAATTACAGGAAATGGGACACACATCATACCACACACATTAGGCATCGCATACCACACACCACACACCACACACCGAAACCCGTTAACTGTCCACACTCCCTGATGATGCTCCTTACCGCCTCTCCTACCCCATACAGTGCATAAGAATTTTAACCGCGTGGCGTAACCATGACTCCCTTACACAGCATCTCACCGGCAAAGGCACCATTGACTCTTGTAATACTTGTATCCTGAGCATTTCAGGATACGATTGATGATTTTTAGGGGGCTCCCAGAGGCAAGAAACAAGGGCGGGCGCTTGCTGTGAGTGACCGCTGCGGATTCGCGCAGAATGGGGGAGCAGCGTGGATTGTGGTTTTAACACCTTTGTTACCACGGGGGGTATTCTGCCTGCAGTTGGGTTTTGCACTGCAGGAGTGCTGTTACAATTTATTGTCCAATGAGATAACGTTAAAAGATTTAATATCACATAGCCAGCTACATAACATTTTGTAAACAATTAACCAATCTAATTGCCTTCCCTGAATGTATCAAACCATGCCATGAGCAAAAATATGACTGCTTTTGTTTCTCTGGAAATGTAATTAGAAATGGCATGTTGGGCGCCTCTGACTGGGGTCGTTTGTCAATCGAGGGACTTCTCTACCTTCATCCCACTGTGTCCTAATCGGACATTATCTTAAAAAAAGATAACGGGAGGGGGGCTTTGCCTGTGCAAACTCTTGTTGAACACACAATGACATCAAACAAAAGGGATCAGCCAGAGGAAATCTAATCCCTACCGAGTCTTCGCTCGGCGTGTTTACAAACGAACTTACAAAAGGATTTAACAATACGTATAGATGTCAGATTTGGGTTAAAAATAGGTGGGGGTGGGGAAGGAGGGAAAGAATAGCTTGCATTTTGCCCCTTAAACATGCCATGATCATTTGTCCTAGTTAGGGACTGGCCCTTGGATGCTCTTCTGAACGACACAGGACCTAAATAACTTAAAAGAACAGGATTTACTTTTACCAGAGGTCCTTAAAATCAATGGGTTTAAACTACGTTCTGTTCTGTTTCATTATCTAGGCACGAGCTGAAAGCGGCTGCGCACATTGCAAAGTTGCCCAAGGGGAAACACAGCGTGAAAGGTAAGAGAAGCTGAAGCCGCGTGTTTTTAAGCATGTCAGGTTCCTCATGTAAAGCAGGCGGAATGGGGAGCTTATAACGCGGTGCAAGCGCGGCTCCCAATTTTCAGATGTATGAATACATTGCAACACGATTATTGGAATCTTAAATACTTTATTGTACAATGCATACAATTGCACATTATTTCTAACGCGATCTGCTTATAACGCGGTGTGATTCTTTGGACCCCAAGCACAGCGTGTGTGTGTGTGTTTGAATTATTTTTAAATATATACGTTGATGCCTTTTTATAATGTGCCACGCAGATTGCGGGCATGACTTTTGGTAAGTAGCAGCAGCAACCCCTTTTAGGACTTGTTGTATTGCTTATCAATGCATTGCAGCCCCCGTCTGGCACGGAATGGGTTAATAATCTTCCCTGATGTGTCTGAACTCCGCAGTTTGCCTAGTCACAGAAAGTAAACCTTGTAAGACGAGTTACAGGGCTTTATCCAAGTCGGAGTACGGAGGACTACATCTTTGATTTTCAGTATTCAAGATTACAAATGTTCAGGGTGACCTTGGATTGCGGTTATCTTGCAACTGGTTGAAACCCCAATGTGGTCAACTGGATCTTGTGCAACTAAATGCTCAACATGCCGGTTAGAAAATGGGCCATTTATTGTGTGAATCTGGACTAAATAATGGAGCCAGAATTGACTTCTTGCAGCTGTTTCCTCCTGCTAATGTGTATTGTGGGTTTTCTTTTCTTTAGGGTTGGGCAAAACCGCCCCTGATCCCTCGGCGACGGTTCAACTTGATGGTGTGGATGTTCCTCTAGGGAAAGGCGTTTCTTCTCCAGTTAACGACACCAGTCTGCTATACAATGAGTATCCTTTCCCACTTGTGCAAGCCCTCACTTTATTTCTGATTTTGCTTTCGTCTAGGTCTTTCCTGCAGCACCTAGTACCAACCAATACGTTCTTCCATATTCTGTCCTATAAAGGTTTAGACTAAGGTACTAGTCTTGCATATGACAAAGGAGCATTTCATTTGACTGATTCTTCTATTGGCCACTGGACCAAGCCCTGACCCTCCCGCCATCTTGTCCGGCTGGCACATATTCTGCTAGGTGCTTGTACGCTGGGACAGAGGGTCCCACAGAGCAGCGGTTTAGATGGGTTTTTGTTTTTTAAATGAGCAGCATGGAAAGCTGCTTTAATTCAGACTTTGTATTTTTCCAAACATTATTGTTTTACACTTATCATCAGATAAACATAAGAGGGAATAGGGTACAGGAAGCAAAAAATGGGGGGGGAGGGGGGAAGGCACTTAGGGAGGGGACGGGGGATATACAAACAAATGGCCGGTATTTAGTCATTTTTTTTATTAGTTAATTTATCCAGGTCTGTCCTGGATTCCATGTCCTCTTTCTAATCTGTGACATTACTATATTGTCAGACAGTTGTCTTTTGCCCTTCAACCCATTCTCTCCAACCAAGGATCCCAGATTTTACTGAAGTATTCCAATCTTATCGTTTAGGAAGCTGGTTAGTTTTTCCATGGACATTATGTACCATCTTTTTTTTGGGGGGGGGGGTTATTTGGGGGCAGGATTGGAGTGGGCTGTTACCATGTGGCCGTTATGCACCGGGGGGGAGGGAGGGGGCGCAACAGAACAGCAGATTAGTATGTATGTGTGTATAAATATGTATATATATATATGTATATATATATGTATATATACAACTAATAATACAATACAACTAATAATAATAAACACATGACTTATTTCTCTCTCACTCCCTGCTTCTCTTAGCTATAACTGAGACCTGGCTCACTCAGTCTGACTCTGCTCTGGAAGCTGCCCTCTCTTATGGTGGCCTTTCTTTCTCCCACACTCCGCGCCCTGATGGCAGGGGTGGAGGTGTGGGGCTACTGCTCTCCTCTCTCTGCCGTTACCGAACTCTTCCTATTCCCCCCTCTCTTGTTTTTCCCTCCTTTGAGGTTCACACTGTCCAGATCTTCTCTCCTCTCCCTGTCCACGTGGCTGTCATCTATCGCCCACCTACCTCTACTCATCCCCCTTCTGCCTTTCTCTCTCACTTTGAATCCTGGCTCTCTTTCTTCCTCTCCTCAGACTCCCCTGTTCTTCTCCTTGGGGACTTCAATTGCCACATTGATGACCCCTCTCTCCCTTGGGCTTCCCGCTTTCTTTCTCTAACCTCTTCTTTTGGCCTTCAACAGTGGACTGCAGCCAGCACCCACAAGGATGGCCACTACTTAGACCTGGTTTTCACTAAAAAACTTCTCTCTCTCTGATTTCTCCATTTCCCCTTTTCCTCTCTCTGACCATCACCTCATCTCATTCTCTCTATCTCGCTTCTCCCCTTCTCCACCTCCATCTACCCCCCGGTTTTGCAGAAACCTGCACTCTATTCACTTATCTGACTTTGAGTCCACGTTACGCTCCTCCCTCTCCTCTCTAAGCTCTGCTACAGACCCTGACAACCTGGTCAGGAACTACAACTCTGTCTTGTCCTCCTCTCTTGATCTACATGCCCCGCTTTCTCTCTGCCGCACTCGCCCTTTTAACCCTAGACCCTGGTTAAATTCCCACACGCGCATGCTGCGTTCCTACACTCGTTCCTCTGAACGCCTCTGGAGGAAATCTCATACTCTCGCAGACTTCCTTCACTACAAATTTATGCTATCCTGTTTCAACTCTGCCCTCTCGCAAGCTAAACAAGCCTACTTTTCTTCACTAATCAACATGCACAAGTCTAACCCACGCCGACTGTTCTCTGTCTTTGATACTCTACTCAAACCACCCTTAGCTGCCTCTCCTTCCTCCATCTCCGCTCAGGACTTTGCTGACTATTTTAAGGAAAAGGTGGAATCCATACGTCAGAACATCCCCTCTGTTTCTTCCTCCCATCTTACACCTCTTCCTAACTCTCCTCCTACCTTCCTTGACTCTTTTTCCACTGTCTCACAGGAGGATGTGTCGCTGTTGATCGCCTCTTCTCCCTCTACCACTTGCCCTCTTGACCCCATTCCCTCCCATCTCCTAAAACCTCTTGCTCCTACTATAATCCCTACGCTCACGCACATTTTTAACTCCTCCCTCTGCTCTGGGACCTTTCCATCCTCCTTCAAACATGCAACAGTCATACCATTACTCAAAAACAGCAAGCTTGACCCTACCTGTCTTTCTAACTATCGACCTGTCTCCCTCCTGCCTTTTGCCTCTAAACTCCTTGAAACGTCTTGTATTCTCTCGATTGCTCCATTTTCTCAACACCTATTCTCTCCTAGACCCTTTACAATCTGGCTTCCGCACTGCTCACTTCACGGAAACAGCCCTCACTAAAATAACTGACGACCTCCATGCTGCCAAAGACAGAGGTCATTACACTTTGCTCATATTACTCGACCTCTCTGCAGCATTTGACACCGTGGACCACCCTCTTCTCCATCAGATTCTCCATACTCTTGGCATTCGGAACAAAGCTCTATCCTGGATCTCATCCTACCTCTCCCATGGTACTTTCAGTGTCTCTTCTGCTAACACCTCCTCCTCCTCTATTGATCTCTCTGTGGGGGGTACCCCAGGGCTCTGTCCTGGGGCCGCTTCTCTTTTCTCTGTACACACTCTCTCTAGGTGACCTAATAACATCTTTTGGGTTTAATTATCACCTCTATGCCGACGACACACAAATATACTTTTCAACACCTGACCTTACACCTGCTGTACAAACTAACGTTTCTGAATGTCTCTCTGCTATATCATCCTGGATGGCCCTCCACCGCCTTAAACTCAACATGGCTAAAACAGAGCTCCTCATACTTCCTCCCAAACCTGGCCCTACTACCTCCTTCCACATTACTGTTGGAACTATGATCATCCACCCAGTAGCCCAAGCACGCTGCCTTGGGGTCACACGCGACTCCTCTCTCACATTCGCCCCTCACATTCAAAACATTTCTAAAACCTGTCGCTTTTTCCTCCGCAATATAACAAAGATACGCCCTTTCCTCTGTTGCTCGACTGCTAAAACTCTGACTCAGGCCCTCATTCTCTCCCGTCTTGATTACTGTAACCTCCTGCTGTCCGGCCTTCCTGCCTCTCACCTGTCTCCCCTACAATCTATCCTAAATGCTGCTGCCAGAATCACTCTACTCTTTCCGAGATCTGTCTCAGCATCTCCCCTCATGAAATCAGTCTCCTGGCTTCCGATCAAATCCCGCATCTCACACTCCATTCTTCTCCTCACTTTTAAAGCTTTACACTCTTCTGCCCCTCCTTACATCTCAGCCCTAATTTCTCGTTATGCACCATCCAGACTCTTGCGTTCTTCTCAAGGATGTCTTCTTTCTACCCCCTTTGTATCTAAAGCCCTCTCCCGCCTTAAACTTTTTTCACTGACTGCCCCTCACCTCTGGAATGCCCTTCCCCTCAGTACCCGACTAGCACCCTCTCTATCCACCTTTAAGACCCACCTTAAGACACACTTGCTTAAAGAAGCATAGGAATAGCACTGTGGCTATTCTGAACACATGATACATAGAGCTTGGCTCCCTGCAGACGCACTTACCAGAACTCCCTCCTACTGTCTCTGTACGTTTTCCCTACCTAACAATTAGACTGTAAGCTCCTCGGAGCAGAGACTCCTCTTCCTTAATGTCTAAAGCACTTATTCCCATGATCTGTTATTTATATTATCTGTTATTTATTTGATTACCACATGTATTACTGCTGTGAAGCGCTATGTACATTAATGGCGCTATATAAATAAAGACATACAATACAATACTGTCCCTTGAAAAGGTACGCCCTCCCAATGGAGTAGGATCCCCTCTCCCCGCAGGGAGATCACCCCTGTACCAGGTCCCTGGACACAGTGTGGCCTTGTCAGGCTTGACGCTACTTTATGTAGAAATGGGCCACTAGTTACTGCACAAGCTCCTCGGGGCAGGGACTCCTCTTCCTTAATGTTATGTTTATGTCTGATCTGTTATTTATATTATCTGTTATTTATTCGATTACCACATGTATTATTACTGTGAAGCGCTATGTACATTAATGGCGCTATATAAATAAAGACATACAATACACACACACACACACACACATATATACACATATATATTTGTGTGTGTTATTTTTTTTTTATCTTATCTTATACTATATATTTGTGAAAGCACTGTATGTTTGTCTGCATGGCCTGTGTCCCTAGGGGAAATCTCATTGGTCCCTTGGCCGCCCGCCCCCGCACACCTCTCATTGGCCTGAGGCGGAGTGACGGCCCAAAACACACACACACACACACCACCCCCCCTCGCTCTCTGCGGCTCTCCCCTCACATAGACCGCTCCCCCAACTGACCATCCCCGAGAGCGCTCCCCGCGGCTCTCACCACCCATAGGCCACTCCCTCACCCGGCGCTCTCCCTCACCCGCTCAAAGCCCCCCCGCCCCCCCCCCCCCCCCCCCCACACACACACACACTCAGCACGCTCTCTGCGGCTCTCCCCTCACACAGGCCGCTCCCCGTCCCCGAGGGCGCTCCTCCGGCTGTCTCCGCCTCTCCCCGCGAGAGGCACAGCACCTCCTCATCGGAGCGTGTCAGCCTCGCCGCGGAGGAGCCCGAGGTGGAGGAGGAGGGCGGCCGTGACCCGGAGGAAGAGGAGCACAGCCGTGTACAAGGTGAGTACACGCAGGGGAATGGGTTATTTACCGCGTCCCTGACTCCCCCTGCCCTCTGCCCCCCCCTACCCTCCCTACCCCCCTGTACCCTGCCCTCCCTTCCCACTGCCCTCCCTCCCCCTGCCCTTTGCCCCCTGCCCTCCCTCCCCCAGCCCTTTGCCCCTTGCCCCCTGCCCTTTGCCACCTGCCCTTTGCCCCCCCTAACCACCTGCCCTTTGCCCCCTGCCCTCCCTCCCCCTGCCCTCCCTCCCCCTGCCCTTTGCCCCCTGCCCTCCCTCCCCCCCCAGCGCTTTGCCCCCTGCCCCCCCACCCACATGCCATTTGCCCCCTGCCCTTTGCCCTGCCCTTTGCCCCCTGCCCTCCCTCCCCTGCCCTTTGCCCCCTGCCCTCCCTCCCCTGCCCTTTGCCCCCCCGCCCCTCCCTGCCCTTTGCCCCCCCGCCCCTCCCTGCCCTTTGCCCCCCCCGCCCCTCCCTGCCCTTTGCCCGCCCCTCCCTGCCCTTTGCCTGCCCCTCCCTGCCCTTTGCCCGCCCCTCCCTGCCCTTTGCCCCCGCCCCTCCCTGCCCTTTGCCCCCCGCCCCTCCCTGCCCTTTTCCCCCCGCCCCTCCCTGCCCTTTTCCCCCCGCCCCTCCCTGCCCTTTTCCCCCCGCCCCTCCCTGCCCTTTGCCCCCCCGCCCCTCCCTGCCGTTTGCCCCCCTGCCCTTTGCCCTCCCCACCCTTCTACGCCCCTTGGCCCCCCCCTGCCCTTCGACGCCCCTCCCCCCACCGCCCTTCCACTCCATGCTCCCTGCCCTTCCACGCCCGGGCAACGCCGGGTATATCAGGTTGTGTGTGTGTGTGTGTGTGTGTGTGTGTGTGTCTATATCTATATCTATATATATATATATATATATATATATATATATATATATATATATATATATATATATATATATATATATATGACACACACACACACACACACACACACACACACACACACACACACACACACACACACACACACACACACACACACATATATATATATACCGAGCTGCGTGGATAGCTGCTTTAATATTGTACTTGTGTGTAATTCAGGACTTTGTATTTTTTAAGAGCCGTGTAATGTGTTATAGTTTACAGATCTACATAATAATTACCTGCTTGCTTGGGCAATTAGTTGAGCCCACAAAAGATCAAGACCACCTGCAGCCACAAAACAAGTAGGGGAAAATGTGTATTTCACCCCCGGCTTTGAGGGGGAGAGGGGTGAATTGTATTCTTTGTTTGCTCACCTTAGGTGTGTGTTTACAATTGCAAAACTTTTTATCCCCCTGCATTTCGCACCAGACTTCTATATTTTTGCTCCTATGGTTTATTCCTTAACCCCTTCCTTTCCAGATATATTGTCTATGACCTCGCCCAAGTAAACCTGAAATACCTGCTGAAGCTAAAATTCAACTACAGAACGTCTCTGTGGTGATCACACTGCCCTGTTGTTAGCCGCCTATACTGTAGATCAGGGGTGGGCCAGCTCCTGCCCTGAAGGGCCACTAAACAGGTCCGGCTTTTCAGGCTATCCCTGCTTCAGCGCAGGTGGTGCAGTCGTTTGACTGAGCCAATTGTGCTGAAGCAGGGCCATCCCGAAACCCTGTCCTGTTGGTGGCCCTTGAGGACTGGAGTTTTGCCCCCTCCCCTGCTGTAGATATACTTTTAGAACTGACCTAGTGTTATCACTTGCATTGACTTCTGCTTCCCCAAAAACCTCCGTGCTGATCACGAAAGATGTGAACTTTATTTCCTCTTTACAGTTTTACAAGAATAATGTAAAGCGTCTGTGTATGCAAATGATGGTTATATAAAAGAAAAGCTTACTGTACATTTTATTTGCCAGTTTTTGGCTGCTAGACATTACTTTGGAACTAATGGTAACACAATTTAAAATAGCTCGGAATGACAACAAGTAAAATGGCTCATGAATGTTTATATTGGCTTTTGGGGGAATTATATTGCCCAATTTTGTTCAAAATGTTCTTCCAGACTTATTTCAGATGTTAAACATCCGTTTATTTTCAGGTAAAAAATAAATAAATAAAAAAAAGCTAATTTCTTACCAGTTACACTTTATAACTATTTTGTATAGATGAATGATTTTCTTATTCAGCTTTGGTTTTAGTTAATTTTTCAGAATATGTTGAAGTGTTTTGCTCACTGATTTGGAAAGCTGAAAACTGCATAATTTCTACTGCTATTTTGCTGTGACATGCCCAGAATCCTCTGCACCTGGAGTCTTGCCTGTCATGCTATGGCAGATGACACGGTCTTGAAGCGGTCTAGAACATTTAGCTGCGGCCACTTTGACGCAGGGACATTTTGGCGCGGGACACTTCACCGCGATGTCCTGCGCCTGTCTGCCGTGCCCCATAACCAACAAGCCGGGTCTGCTACCCTCGATCACCCGCTCCAACAACTACATGTTAAAATGTCCCGCGTGGGACCACTACACAGCCTAGACAGGCCACTCTGACTCAATATTTAAATGTCCCGTGGGACATATAAAGTTGGCGCGGCCTGTCTAGGCAGTGTAGCGGTGCCGCGCGGGACATTTAAACATGGAGTTGTTGGAGCGGCAGACTTGGCTCGTCGGGGCGAGGCGAAGTGTCTCCGCGGCTAGCTGCCCTGCGGCGTTTGGTCGTGGCCAAACGGGCGCAGCGATACGTCCCATTCTGGTCTACAAGGGCGTGGCACATGAACGATTACTAAGGACCCTTGTCTATAGTAGTAACCTCTTATCAGCACCTATTGGATATATGCATTGAAATAAAGTAAATTGCTTAGCCATGTAATAGCTTCTCTGCCATTTTGTAATGTTTTGTTTCATTATTATAACCGTTCTGTTGGAGGTGGCGTGCTAAAGTAATCGGGATGGAGCTACAAATGTAGCATGTGATCTTGTTCTCCCAGTTAGGCTTGTTCTTTAGTAGGTGCGGTGCGCGCGCGCGCCTGTGTGAACGCGCCTGCACTTGACGCACACTTTGTGTGTATGGTCCGTGCTGAAGGGAGCGACAGGTTTTGTGTGTGTGTGTATTGTGTGAGTTAATAATTTATTATATATTTTTCAAATTAAAAAAGACACGGTGTAAGAATAAATTATTTATTAACACATTGTGCACACGCATAACAGCGGCGCAAAAACTTTTTGCAATCTTCCCCCTCCTGTCGGCTGGCTCCACGCTCACTGCCGTGCGCGCGCGCGGCTCTAGTCTAGGACGGCTGGCTATTCACAGACAACTATAAGGGCCGCGCGTGCGCCGACTATATTACTGGCCTTACACAACACATACCAGTGTAATACTGATATGCAATGTTGGCACAGTATATGCCATCATATCACACCATGGAACAGAGCGGCCTGCTTTATCTGTATATATTTACAAAGGAAGCAATTTGACATCAAAATGTGACAAAGTAAAGTGTAATTCAACGAACATTATACCAATTTACAGACTGTCTGTAAAAATTGTAAGTACAATGCTGTGTTCCGCGCACGATACCGTAATTATGAAGCACTTTGAATCCCATTGGGAGAAAAATGCTATATGAAATAGTTATTATAATATAACAAAAATGTCATTGATTATTTAAAAAATCTGTCAATTTATGGCATGAATGACCTAGTTTTAACCAATAATCTTCTTTATGGGATCAGTTCGTCTTACTACACCTTTAACCAAAATCTTAATGCTACCCCCATCTCCAGCAGTGCTCTGCATGTTAACACTTAACAAGCCCCTCTTTCATTAGTCTGCATGAGAATACATTGGTAAAGTTCACAGACTACTTTAACAGCTAATTTAATTTTCCTAAACAAGGCGTTATTCTTAACGCACCAATCCCCCCTTTTCGTTTATTTATTTTTATTTTTGCATCTATTTTTCACAGAATTTGCACCGGGGATCCTCCGGAACAGAATGGTAGTTTTTTGTTTTGTTTTGACGCTATGGGAATGCCCTGGTTGCTGAGACACCAGTTTAGTTGCTGGTGTTATTGCTCCCATTTGGGAAATTGAACTGGCTCCCACAACCATCCTTGCTCCCACAGGCTACAGGGAAGCTGCAACACCACTGTGGTTATGATATCGCACAACCACGATTGCCAGCTTTGCATAGCCAGGACAAACACCAGCATCTAATGCCGAGCTCATACACTCCGCTTGCTTGCGAGAGGGCGAGCTCTTGCTGCAGTAGCACACGCGATCTGTGCTCATAGTGTAGGGGGCTATTGGGGGGGGGGGAGGGGGAGCGTGGCGAATGCGTTGCAAAGCTGGTTTGCCCTCATTGACTGAACCAGCTCACGTGACGCCACACGGCAACGCTTGACAAGACAAATGTTTTTGTCTCTTCAAATCGCGGCCTCCATAGGCATCAGTCAATTTGAGGTTGGCGTGCGAGCGCGATCACAGGCTGTATAATCTCAGCCTAACATGGTAAGTATCTTGGGAACCGGGCGTCCCCGGAGTGAAATAATGTTGCAGTTCTCCTTCTGAGGCCCCCCCTCGACTAATTTGAATTTGGTGGAAAATGGGGAGGGGTAGAGGGAGATCCACTGCGTTCAATTTTCTGAAGGAACCATGACGCTTTTGCTAGTCTTGATCAGTGTAGCCTGGCCACATTACATTTTGTACACGTCCCCTCCCTGGCCGATGATCAAGCACAAGTAAAGGGTGAGGGAGAAAGGGAAGGAGGAGGTTGTTGAACTCGCTGCACACATTGAGACTATAAAGAATGGAATATATGAAACCAGGTAACCAAGAGGTTAACTATCCAGGCGCTTCCAAGAGTCTATAGAAGACAGCTGCATACTGATAATAGGTAAATGTAATGCTGACCAGATCCCAAAACAACCGATTAACACAGTCTTAGCAATAAACAAATAGCTCTCCTTAGAGCACCAGTGAAAATTGTAATTGTAGACTCACGGTTCTGAAAAGTGATAAAAGAGTCTGGCGGATCCTCTTACGCGTTTCAGCCCGTCGGGGCCTTTTTCAAAGAGTTGAAAAAGGCCCCACGGGCTGAAACGCGTAAGAGGATCCGCCAGACTCTTTTACCCTGATGTTTGAATAAATCGTGTGCTTCATCACCATTGCCTGCTGCGGTTTCATTTTGGGCTGCGCGCCGTTCCTGCCTCCCACGGGGTTAGTGTCTTCATATAAAGAATGGAAGAGGGCAGAATTAAAACTCCCCACTTTTCATTTACCCTGACGTCAAACAATTTTATTTTTTAAATGCAGAATTCTGTTTTCCGTCACCCAGATTTAAAGCCTTCACATGCCACGGTTATTCGTTCACTTTGCTGCTTGAAAGACATCAAATCTTTAAAGGAACCATACCACTGGGGCAGGAAGAAGGGGGGGGAAAAGGGCACTGTACCGATGAAATTACTTTTCCCCGCATGATTTAATTACCCTTCAATTAAATATTTTTAAATGTTTTTATTTTCACTTTATTAGGAGCACTGTAATGTTTGTCTTATCATGGGCTGTCTTTTCTACATGGCCAATATTGGTATTATTTTCTAAAGAGTAGCTGAGAAATAGGTAGGGGGGGGGGGGTCACACTGTTTGAAATGACCGTGAAATCCCCATTTTCACAATCAAGAGAAGGCTTGTACAAACCCCTTCAAAACCTTATTTCAACTAGGGGAAGAATAAATGTAAAATGTAAGAAGAAAACAAGGTTTTAGATTTCAAATTAAAAAAAAATTATATGCTATTTTTTTCTCATGCAAAAAATTTCTATCCCAAAATTTACAGCATTTCTCCTTTTAAAAGAACGCAATGTTTTTGGTGGTATGCGGCAAGTGTATTTCCCCAATACCGGAGTGGGTATACAGCGTTTATAGTTCTCCAACAACGGAGGGAAATGCACACCGTTTCTATAACGGATATCTGAGCTTCCTCTGCGCTAACTGCTCTGGGCTTGAGTGACAGTTAACAGAAATAGAGTTCTGATTTCCGTACGCAGTGCTTTGTCAACCCCCCCATACCTAAAATCTGATGTTCAAAAATGTTCAACATCAAAGCAAAGGCGGTCAGCCAAAGACAGAAGTTAGTTGGTTTTTTTCTTGTTTTATGGGACCCATTTGTGTTAAATTAAGACATTTGCTTAAAACTTGTTATTTTACAAACGCAATCTCTTCAAACAGAAATACCCTGAAACTATGAAATAGGCAGTACAGACAGTCCTCGGTTATCCAACACAATGCGTTACTCCAAATGGCGTTGGATAGCGAAACGTTGTAAAGCGAAACACGTTTTCCCATAGGAACACTGTTTAAATGAAAGGTTCCGTTCCTGAAAGCATGTTTAACACTAAAATACACCAAATATTTTACGCAGGCAATAAGATATGCAGCACACACATACATTATATAGTGTATATACTGTATTATATATATAATATAACATAATAAATTATATAGTATAATATAATATATAGTATAATATATTATATATATGCTCTTACGACGCTTTGCAACGTTGTGTATATGTGTATATATACAACGTTGCAAAGCGACATAAGGGCGTTGAATAAGCCGTTTTGGCGTTGTAAAAATGAACATAGGTATGCATTGCATAGCGTTGGATAAGCCATTCGTTGTAAAACGAAGCGTTGTAAAACGAGGACTGCCTGTAGTGACTTTTTATCATCGTCCGTGTGTCCGTGTACATCCCAAAAGCCAACAGGACACGGAAGGATAACAAGTGTTGGCACCCAAACTGGGGCAAACCATAATGTTAACTCTGGTAATGTAACGATGTGCTGTGCTCCATTTGCGCCACGAGTGTCCTGGGGCGTGGTTATAGGAGCTCCGTATTATGAGATGTCAAAAGTTGCGGCTGACTCGTGCGGATTTCCTCTTCTCTGCACCAAGCCCAGCAGGTTTAGGTGGTGCTAGCCTCTACTCCAAAGAGATTTGTGCTGAATGCAAGAAGCAAGATTTAAGAGATGAATACATGTGAGAAAAGATGAGGTAGTTTCAGTGCACCAATAATCAAATTAATATGTTCCACTATGTACAATATCCTTATTCTTTCAAATGGGATTTGTTAGGGGGCTCAGACCCAAATAGCAGTAGGCTAGGGGTTATAGCAAAGGCTAAACAATTGATTTTGTGATCTCTTGAAGTGCGCGTCTGGTCACTTTGTCCATCTGCCACCGTCTCCGTATACAGTCACTTTTAGGTAGGCGTCACTAATCCACAATGCGGGTGTATTGCACCCGATCCAGTGATATCTGCTTCTGACTTGAATGGTAGTTAATGCCGGGTCGGGGTGGGCTACCGTACACCGCGGCTTAGTGATTCCCAGCCAATAACTGATATGGGGACACACTTTCCCTTTCCAACTGTCATTCCACTGGCTAAGCACAGTTACGTGGTCTAGTGGAATGTAATTCTTAAAGGGGCCATGTTGATGTCCCCAGCAACCAGGATAAACCAACGATACATTTATCTAATCTAACAATTAACTCCTCTCCAGGTACATAACATCATAGGTACAGACAATCAAACAGTTTTGACAGCATTCTTGTTACCCCAGAATGTTCTACATTCACCAACATCTATTTCCAGAGTCATGGGTACTACCCATCGAACAGTACTAATTATAGGGACCTCAGTCGAAACTCCTGGTAAGTCATAGGTCAGTCTCATGGTGGGGGGGTCTAGTCTCCCTCTTAGGACGTGAGGCTAATGCCGGAGTTATGACGTCTACTTCCCTTTCCACCTTAGGGGGCTCATATGGTACCGGTGACTCAGATATTGCGGGCCCTGCACTAGGGGAAGACTCACAGTCATCTATCACGGATTCCTCAGGACCTATGTTGGTAAATTCCTCTGCTCTGGGATCCAGTTCAAGAATAACAGTTTTTTTCTAAATCCTGAGACCCTACTGATTGTATTTGGGGACACGGTTCGAGACAGGCAGTTCTTCCCTGTTAAATATTTGCCAAGTGCCCTAACATTCATTCCCCGGGGTACCCCTCCTCTTGTTCGGACTCCTCATCACTGTCTTGCCTACCCTGGCTAACTGGATTTGTATCAGAACCCTGTCCTCTGTTCAATCGATCGCTTCTCCTGGTCCTATGGGGTTCTCTTGGAATGTTTTCTCTCTGACCTATTAGCAGGAGGTGGTTTCTATGTAGATTCTTTGTGGGCCCATTTCCCTTTTCAGGCCTCACTCGATAGTAGATAAGCTAGGACTCCCGTCTACCACATAAGGCTCAGTTTTCCAGCTATTTGCTATTTCGTTTTTTCCTGGTATCCGGAATCTGGGGATAAGGACTCTGTCCTTCAGTTGTAGCTCTTGCCCATGTACTCGGCTTTTGTTTCCACAATTATTTGTGTCAGCTGCAGAAGTGGCCAGCTTGTACACTTCTTGTAACTGGTCTCTGAGTTTCTGTACATATTGCATGTACGTGGTTGGGGATGTGCCATCTGCTGACACTCCAACACACAGGTCAATGGGCAATCGGGCTTCCCGTCCAAACATTAATACGTGAATACCCAGTGGATTCATTCTTGGTGCAGTTATAAGCATGGACTAAGTGGTGTACATGCTGACTCCATCTTTCGTTTCCTTGATTATTTAGGGTACCCATCATATTTAATAGGGTCCTATTGAATCTCTGGTTGTGGATCTCCTTGTGGGTGGTAAGGCTTGGTTCTGGATTTTTTTATCCCACAGATGCACAGTAATTCCTTGATAAGTCAGCTTTCAAAGTCCCGTCCTTGGTCGGAGTGTATCCTGGCTGGTAATCCATACTGGATTAAATACTTGTCCCATAACAATTTGGTGACTGTAGCGGGGAATGCTTGCGCATACCGGGTGAAAGTGATCTGTGACCACTAAGATATTACTGGTGTTCCTGCTATCTGACTAACAGTAAGTCTGTGCAGACTAAGTCAAGTGGCCCACAGCTGGTGATATTGGTCAAGGGTGCGGCCCGGGTAGGCAAAGTCTGGTCACACACCTTCCACAGTTCTTACAATATTCCTCAACAACCTGTGCCATACTGGACCAATAGAATTGATCTTTCACTAATCCCATTGTTTTGTCTGTGCCCAAATGGCCATGATCGTCCATGTAGTGAACGTAGAATCACTTGCCTATACCGGTACAGAAGTACAAGTTGCTTAATCACCAGGTGCTGCGTTTTCTTAGCAACTCTGAACATTACTCAATTCTCAAGAACCAGGTTATCCCCATTGCCTCACAAGGAGTCGGCTCTCAGGGTGCTCCCCGATGACTGCCAGAGGCGACTGCCGGTCCTTCAGAGCTGACCACACTTCTCTCAGTCCTGGGTCTGTCTACTGCGATCGGGATAGATCTTGTCGGTTTAGTTGGGGTAATCCCTCCATGGTCAACTCTGCGGGGTGAGAGTACGCTAAAGGAACTCCAGTGGGAGAGATCCCCATACTATCAGCCACTCTATTTGGATTCTCTGTGGTAATTTGTGTCTGCATTTCTACTTGCTTGCACATTGCGTGCACTCCTGCAGCGGTAATCTTTTTCCAAAGTCCATCCTAGGCTTGAGTGTCCCAGTGAATTCGTGACCATGCATCCGCATCAATATTTTGTTTCCCTGGTCTGTACTTTAGACTGCAATTATAAGTGGCCAATGCTGCCAACCACCTGTGTCCAGTGGCATCCAGTTTCGCTGATGTTAGAATATACGTAAGGGGATTATTGTCTGTGTGCACTACAAAAGCTGCTCCATATAGATAGTCATGTAGTTTGTCCACTACCGCCCTTTTCAAAGCCAAAAACTCCAGGTTATGTACTGGGTAGTTTCGGATGGCATCAACCCCCGCCTCACAAACGCTACTGGTCTCAGTCCCTCTTGGTGCTCTTGTACAGCACTGCCCCCAGTCCATCCAAACTGGCGTCTACATGCAGCACATATGGCTTTTGTGGACCTGCAAACGCTAGTACTGGCGTCTTCATCAGGCAGGCTTTTATGGCTTGGAATGCCTCCTCGCACTTAGGAGTCCATGTGTTCCAAAATGGTTCATTCATTTTGAAATAATCTTGACTGGTGGCCCCCGCAGCCATGATATGCCCTTTTGGTGGTGGGTAACCCTTTGTCAGCTGTGTCAAGCTTTGGACTACAGCTGAGAAGTTGTTCACGAACTGTCTGTAATACCCGCAGAATCCCAAGAAAAAACGCAGTTCTATTAGCTGCGTAGGCTTTGGCCATAATGCAATAGCCTCTAATTTAGAAGGATCGGTGCCCACTCCTTTCTCAGATACGATGTGCCCTACATATGTGACAGACGTCCAACAGAACTGACACTTGTTCACTGATAATTTTAGTCCACTGTCACTTAATCGATCTAACACATTCATCAACCGAGCTTCGTGTTCCTCCAGGTTTTTCCCAAATACTATTATATCGTCCAGGTATACCAGCACTTCAAGTAGGTTCATATCTCTCACTACTCATTCCATTAGCCTTTGGAACGTAGCTGGGGCCCCTGACACTCCCTGGGGCATCCGCTCAAACTGGTAGAACCCCAACGGGCATATAAAGGCAGTCTTCTCTTTGTTGTGTTGGCTCATTGGGATCTGATAATATCCACTGTGAAGATCCAAAACTGAAAAACACTTGCTCCCAGTGAGGCAATAAAATGCGTCTTCTATACGTGGCATTGTGTACTGATCTGGGGTTGTCCTTTTTGTTCAATGTGCAATAGTCAATACACATCTTCATGGCTCTGGTTTTTTTCCGGGCTACCACTATCAGTGATGCATACGGGCTTCTGGATTCAGAAATTATGCTAGCTCTCAGTTCCTGAAGGTGTCTCCTCACATCCTCCATATCAGCCGGGGCCAATCTCTGTGACCTTTCTCTAAAAGGGCGAGCATCATGAAGACGAATCTGGTGTTCCACTCCATGGGCTTTTCCTCCATCCCATTCTTGAGTGGAGACAACCTCTGGCCTATGAGCCATTTTTTCCTGTAGCTGTTTCTTCAAGTGTTTTGGAATAGGACTGTCTCCAAAATTGAACATGTCTGGCGTCAGTCTTCTGTTATGAGTCTTCTTCGTCCGAGCTGGGCCCATCACTTCAGCACTGTACCGGTGAGCTATCACAGTGCCTCTTCGTATCCACACATCATGGGAGGTCTCATTGCTCACTTCCACTCCTATAGTATCTGTTTTTCCTTTCTGTATGGACAGCACTCCGGCCTTTACTAATAGTCCCCCAGGAAATTGTCCGGGGGCAGGGTTTTCTATAATTACGGTGGAACCTTTTACTTCTTGATAGATGGTCACCTTCCCTTCAATTCGACATACATGGTGGGAGGCACATTTTTCGACCAAAGACTGGCCCTACGGATTTTTCCTATGGGGGTCAAAAGACTTGTTAGTGGCTTCATTCTCGGCTCGTTGATATGCCTTCAAACACGTAGGGTGAATGGTCAACGGCCGATATTAATCCTCTCCTCCAACAGTCTGGTACCATTCGCTAGTCTGCTGAAGATGTTCGCATTTGTACCTATTATGGCTTCGGCTTCTCCGCCTTCACGGGCTTCAGGACATATTAGTGCCACTACTTCAAGGGGTCCAGCTACCCCAGCAATTTCATTGGGAAATTCCAACTTCACGACCACGTATCCCAAGTACGGATAGCTAGTTTTCACTGAGGCCCTACACAACAAGTCCATTCAGCGGCTGGTGTTGCAGATATTGGTTGTACCATGATTGGAAGATTATAGACACTTATCCAGAAGAACCTTGCATGGTTTTCCTTCAATTGACGCTATAACTCGGGCAGAAGGGCCAAGAATCCCAATTGGCAGATTGGAGTACCCGCCGATGCTCGTTAGTCACGGAGCTTCTCTTCGTGTGGGGCCTGGCATGCTCCCTTACCTGTCATTTGCCTGCTTCTTGAAGGCTTCTCTTGCTTTTGATGCCTTGCAGTACGCAGCCGAATGTCCATGTTCCCCACACTGGAAACAACCCATACCTCGATTTCTAGGGGACCAGTCCGGGCGTATGTGGACGAGTACCCACTGAGGCCTTCTTTTTGGGTGCCGCAGCCATCAATGTGTTCATTTGCACAGTTAGCTCTTGAATTGGTTTTCTAAGCTCTGCGTTGCTAGCACCGTTCTCCTCACAGCCTCCTGCACTGGTAAAAGCTACCCTGGTTTGTGTAGTTGTAGTTCTAAGTGCTGCTCTGGTCTTTTTCTTGTCCTCTTCCGCACCCACTTCCCAGATAAGCTGTTCAAATGTGGGAGGCTCCTCTTTCCTGTCTCTAATCCGTAGTCGTATCACGGTTAAATCGTCCAATAATGCGGCCCGATCAACTTGTTATAGTTTCTCCTTGTCGGCCTGACCAGATTCAATTCTTCCCCTTAATACCACGCGGTATAGTAGCTTCTCTATTCTATGTAAGTACTCAGAGAACTTTTCCCCATCCTGTTGTAGAGAATTCCTAAACTTATAGTATAGATCATCAGCACTCTCCGTGGTCCCATAAGCACATTTCAATACATCCACATTGGTTACTGTCACCTCTGAGGATCGCACACGTAACGCCTTTATGGTGTCTAATGCTGGGCCTCTCAGACTCTCTGTAATCCTTTTTCACTTCTCCCCATCAGAACACAGCCAGTCACGCACCATTTGGGTAGCAGTGTCCATCCAATTTTCAAAATCATCCTCCAATACAGGGATAGGCTTCACCCCGGAGAATGTCCTTAGTCGTGTGTAGGGGCTATTCTCACTGATGGGTTTCATGACTCTGTCTAGTACTTGTCCCACCGCTTGTAATAGGGGAAGAAGGGAAGGGGCAGAAATTACGTTCAATGGTTATGGGGTGGCTGCACCATCTCACTCACAAGTTCGTCTAGAGTCTTCCCTTCCTTCAGTAATAATTATTTTACTCTATCTACTAGTCGGTTAGGGGGCAGGTCATAAACTGCAATAGCGGGACTATATTGAGTAATAATAGTCCATACAGTTGTGGCATCTACCCCGGGTACACTTGTGGGTCAATAACTTCAGAGCATATACAGAATATAATAAAAAAAAATCATAATGTAACACTTTTTCTTTTATCCGGATTCTCCCCCACACTTGCACTGTTTCAAGCACCCCATTAATAGCTACATCATCGACAGTTTCATGGATTCCTGTTACTTTAAAGGCCTTATCACGGTCTAATTCCCCCCCCCCCCCCCCCCCGAAAGCACCACTCAGTTAAGATGGTGGCACGCATGGTGACAGAAAACCCTTGTGCACTACACAAAATGGCTGCCATCACGTTTTTTAATGGACAGTATCAGTAGATATCCCTGCACTTGTGTCCCCTTTATGGTGAAAATCTCAGCAGTGCCTCCAATGTAACACCTCTTTATTTTACCTCCGATTATATGGCCTATCACTGAGGTGGGAGCCTGAGTCCTATGGGTTACTGTTTAATTCTTATAGTGTGTGTGGTACATGATGCGTGAGTCTGTAGTGACTAGACACAACACAGTGGTAATGCATTATAACAAGCTTTATATACTCATATAGCGATAATTCGCGACGTTTCATATCTCGTATGAATCAGTACGGTGACTCTTAATCTCAGAATCACTCCATACACACTTAAACTATACCAACAGTGTGAACGCTGCGCAAACATATAATACTTTTTTTTATCTCTGTCCGGCCTCCCAATCATGGGGTACTGGCCTGTAGATCCTGGTGTGCTAGCACAATCGTTGGAGCTCATAAACTGTGTGTGTTGCAGGCCTGGTGCTTCACAAAGATCAAACTGTGATGGCAATATAACTGCAGTTTATATCCTTTGTGGGTCAGCTCACCCACTCCAACATGGTGTAATTCCTGCACAGATGGTCTCTCTAATCTCTCCCTGTAGTAGCCTCTGTCTACCTGCTTCCCTCTGCACTGTGAGGTCCTGGACTCTGCTGCATGCACTGGTCCAGTGGGGCAACTCTCTCTCTCTCTGCAGTTCCCTTAGGCTGCGTTCACGCTGCCGCTGAGCGTGCGTGGCACATTTACTTCAGTTAATGTGATTCTGCACGGCCACGCGCACATATGCTCTCCCAAGCTCGGCGCTTGGGGAGACAAAGAAAATTGATTTTGAAGCGCGCTCAACAGCAGTCAATGCACACAGCACACAGACACACACGTTACACACACAAATAGCCCTGATCCATGCCCCCTCCCCCCACCCCCCCAATCGCGCTTGCAAAATTAGGCCTCGGACATGGTTAAAAATACAGCGCTGATGCTCATGCAGGAGATTTTTTTTGTCCTTGCATGAGTGTCAGCGTACGCACTTGTGAGGCAGGCGGGAGGCGGGGCTAGCGTGCACGTCGCCGACATCACGGACTGCCATTGGCTTTTGGCAGTCACGTGACCGGCCCGCCGCAGGAAAATTTAAATTGTACTGTCGGCTGCAATTCCACACTTCTCCGCACGCCTGCAGAAGCGCCATGTAAAGCCGCCCTCAGTAGGGATGGTGGGGGTAAGTGTTCCGCCTCAGCGCGGCTCAGCACTGTCTTTTTGACCATGGCCCTGGCCTTATGCAGGACAGCCTGCGCTCATGCTTGGAGAGTCGGTGACGTCATTGCTTTCAAGCATGAGCGCGCTCAGCAGCAGCGTGGCCGCAGCCTTAAGGGTCCTGCATGGACTCTTTGTGCAGGATGGGCCTGCACACCCTCACTCCCTCAGCTCCCTTTCCAACTGTCACCAACTGTCATTCCACTGGCTAAGCACAGTCACATGGTCCAGTGGAATGAAATTGTTAAAGGGGCCATGTTTTGTGCTGCTGGCACACACGGGGTTACAACTAGAAGTATGAATATCAACATTGATGAAAATATCTGCAACCATGTCAATCAATATGTATTGTCACTGCAATGTTCCCAAGCATGGGGACACTAATAAACATTGAGGCTGCACTAGAAGAACTACTGGCGCCCATCTTTTCCATCGCCCAGCAGACCACTGATCGGCCCTGAGACAAGGTAAATGATTGCTGATGTAACCTCCTTAGGGAGCCGGGCAGGGAGGATTACAACTATTTCATTGCTTTGTTTACTCTTTTCTCTAGTGGAAGAAATTCCAAATGACACAGTATATAATTAAGTAATAATCCCTGAAGAACAGGGCATTACTGGCCAACAATGCCCTGGCTGGAAGAGTTGAAGGCCCGAGGCGAAGCCGAGGGACTTTAACCCAGCCAGGGCATTATTGGCCAGTAATGCCCTGTTCCGAGGGGATTATTACTATCACAGGCTAAATGTAGGATTTTTTTTTTTAATTTTTCATAAAAAAAGATACACTTTTGCAGTCATATTGATTTTTATCTGAATGATTGTCTACATTCTTATGCGTATACTGCAAGTTTATTAAAAGGAAATTGCACACACACATATTATATACACACACACAAACTCTGCAACCCCCCCCTCTATATACACACACACTCTGCAGTCCCCTCTACACCCACAAAACACACTGCAGCCGCCCTCCTACTCCAGCGGTGCGCAAACTGGGGGGCGCAGGGTTTACAGAGACCCCCTGCGCTTCCCGAAGGCACTTAAATTAAGTGCCGGGGGAGCTGCAGGGCCTCTGTAAGCCTTTACTTACCTTGACTCCGGCGGCTTCCTTCCCGCGTTGCCATGGTCAAATGATGCAGCGAGGTCATGTAACGGATGTCATGACGCCGGAGCGGAGGCAAGTGGGGGGGCACGGGAGTGAGGAGACCGTCGGCAGGGGGACGCAGGGAAAAAAGTTTGCGCCCCCCTGCTCTACACTCACAAAACACACAGCAGTCCCCCCTCTACACCCACAAACACACACTGCAGCCCCAACGTAAACCCACAAAACTGCAGACAAAAACACACCAAAACACACACTGCAGCCCTCCTCCAACCTCTACACCCACTGAACACACACACACACTCTGCAACCCCCCCCCCCTACACCCACTGCAGCCCCCTGTAAACCCACAAAACTGCAGGCACAAACACACCGAAACACACTCTGCAGCCCTCCTCCACCCTCTACACCCACTGAACACACACACACACACACACTCTCTGCAGCCCCCCTCTACACCCGCAAAACACACTGCAGACACACCAACAAACAGACTACTGCCCCTTCTACATCCACAACACACACACCAGCAGCCCCCCTCTACACCCACTACTAGGGTTGCCAGGTGGCTTGTCCAAAAATACTGGACCCCCATGCCCCCCAATACATATACAAAATACCCCCACGCCTCCCATATACAAAATAGCCCTACCTCGCCCCATCATCATCTCGGCTCATCCTGACCCCTCATCATCATTTCAGCTCATCCTGGCCCCCCATCATCATCTCAGCTCATCCTGGCCCCCCATCATCATCTCAGCTCATCCTGGCCACCCAAATTGTGTCCTTACCTTATTTCCAGGAAGGACACAGACTTCTTTGGGCCGCCAGGGTGTGGGCTCGCCCTCCCGCCTGTCCTCTGATTTGCTCTCCGCTCCTCCAATCAGGGACAGGCTGCAAAGACACTCACAAGTGCCCTTGACTGTGCACGGCCACCGTCCGCGGCCCGCCCCCGCCTCCAGTCTCAGTACCAGGCCAGCACTTCCAGCCCCCCGCTGCCGCCGTGCTTGCGCTGCCAGCCCTCCTCCGCCGCAAAAATGGTAATACCGGACACATAGGTGTCCGAAACAGACTCTGCTGACCCCCTTTACACCCACAAAACACACACAGACACACAAACCTTTCCCCTCACTCTCCTGTCTGGAGCTCTCTGCAGGCAGGGTGGGGGAGGAGTCAGTGCCTGGCTGCAGGCAGGGAGGGGGAGGAGTCAGTGCCTTGCTGCTGCCTCCTGTCCAATCACCTCCCCTGTTTGAGAGCTGATCTCACTCTGAGAATGAGAACTGAAAGCTTATTTGCTGAAAAACTTGGCAGGGTACCAAAAATTCCGGGCCATTACTGATTGGTTAAAATTCCGGGCATTAACCAATCAGAGAGCAGGGATTTCAATAATGCCCGGAATCTAAGGCCTCGTTCAGGGTGCTGGCTTCGGAGGGAGGGCGTGCTGCCGTGCGTGCTGCCGTGAGAAACAAAGTATTCAATTTGAATACTGGTTTTCAGGGTAGCAACCGCCCTGTATCCGAAGCCAGGAGTTGAAGCTGACTACAGTTTCAATAAACGAAAATTTCGTTTTTTGGAGCTGCAGCAGCGTCACAGGGACCTAGGCAGCCAATGAAATCATTCTTCAGAATGATTTCATGACTGCAACTTGGATACTTACCCTGCCGTGTGTAACCCCGCCCCCTCCCCGCCCCCTCCCCAACGCTGAAAAGTCTGCTGGGGGATAAACACAGATCGCCCAGCAAACTCCCGCACTGCCTGCCTCCCGCCCTCCCTCCGAGTCCTGCAGCTGACACCCTGAACGAGGCCTAACAGTTGTAGTATAGTAATCTGCTGATAGGGTCTACCTTGACATAGTTGCAGGCTTAACATTATTTTTTTTTTGGCCAAAAGATTGAAGTAAATGACCTTACTTATGAGAAAAAATATATATGAATGAACTAAAGAATTTGTCATATTGGATATGCATTGGGGCTTCTGTGTTTACTGTTGTATGTGTTTAGTAGCACTTCAGTTGGCCCACTATTAAGTTTCTATATTTATAATACTTTGGTTTTGGAGCTCACGAAGATTAGAAATACACAATCCGTTATTTTCTTGCGCCATGTAGCACATTGCTCAATACGGAATGAATATAACCTCAGTGGCATTTCCCTTGTGTGTGCGCCTCTCATCCAGTCAGGATGGGGTGTTTAGGGCATCTTGTTAGGATCTCTGCAGAATCCTAGATACCTTCTCTGTCCAAAATCTGACCACTTTCCCAGGATTTTGGAAAGAGCAAATGTCAGACGCCAGGTAACTATCCTGGTGAACCAATATGGTCATCGGGACCAGCCTCCCAGTGGCGGCCAATACAAACTTTTGCAACGTTGTGACATGACCATGCAGATTTCAGGTGGGTAATTATTAAAAAAAGAATAATAGTTAATATTTTGGGGGAGGGGATTACTGTTTTAAAAAAAAATACTTTTTTTTTTGTCCAGAGCTTCTAAAATGTGACTTATTTTGGCCATGCCTGATGACATCGTCTCTGACTTTGTGCAGCAAAGGAGGACATAGAATGATAAACTGTCCCAGTGTGTCCTGATTCAAGGCCCCTGGGCCACTTTAGTTTTAAACCTTGCTACAGTAAATACAAATACTATTTGTGTGTTCATTTGCATGTCTGCAATCCTGTCCATCCCCGTTATCGCTGAGCAAACAGAGATTGAGACATTGGTCTAATAAGCAAAACTCTGCCCATATATTAATGCTACAACGCCAGGAATGTTTATTTTATGCAAAAAGCATCTGCAACGCCCCTTATGAATGTGTAGTATTGTGAGTATTTCGTTATGTGTGGGGGGGGACGACGACTGTATGTTGCTATGGTTACGGGAGGAACTCTCGAGACCAAGAAAGAAGAGTTAAACCAGCAGTCAGGTGACCGCGGCTCGCGCACCAGCGCGCGGCCTTCCCGTCCGCGCGCTCCTGCTCGCGCTGTTGTTTGCCGACGTCACGATCTCGCCCTCAACGCGAGCGGGATCCCGAATGGCGGCGCTGAGAGGCGAGTTCAAACACAACGGAGGCGTCTCCAGCCCGTGAGCCGAGGCG
The DNA here is from genome assembly GCF_040206685.1 of Ascaphus truei. Taxonomy (NCBI): domain Eukaryota; kingdom Metazoa; phylum Chordata; class Amphibia; order Anura; family Ascaphidae; genus Ascaphus; species Ascaphus truei. The sequence goes on from NC_134486.1 coordinate 29,667,983, forward strand.
ACCGGGGCCGCTCACCCATGAAACGCATGAAGACGGCCAAGGGCTCGGCGGGGCCGGGGGCTGAGGAAGGGGAGAAGGAGGAGGAAGAAGAAGAGGAGAAGGAGCCGCCGCCGGACAGGGGGGCTGCAGAGGGTAAGAGACCCGCCGGGTCCTGTCAGTCAACTCCGGGGGCCCGGGTTACGCAGACAGCTGCTGTCATGTTGTGCCCCGAGCGCTTGGTGTCTGGGACCGATACAAACGTGGAGATTGGGGGGAGGGTCTCAAATGTCAGAAAGGTCAACCTGTTACACTGACCCCCCACCAACCTGTTACACTGACCCCCCCTCCCAACCTGTCACACTGACCCCCCCTACCAACTTGTCACACTGACCCCCCCTACCAACTTGTCACACTGACCCCCCCTCCCAACCTGTCACACTGACACCCCTCCCAACCTGTTACACTGACACCCCTCTCAACCTGTCACACTGACCCCCCCCCCTCCCAACCTGTCACACTGACCCCCCCCCTCCCAACCTGTCACACTGACCCCCCCCCCCTCCCAACCTGTCACACTGACCCCCCCCTCCCAACCTGTCACACTGACCCCCCCCTCCCAACCTGTCACACTGACCCCCCCCTCCCAACTTGTCACACTGACCCCCCCCTCCCAACCTGTCACACTGACCCCCCCCCTCCCAACCTGTCACACTGACCCGCCCCCTCCCAACCTGTCACACTGACCCCCCCCCTCCCAACCTGTCACACTGACCCCCCCCCCTCCCAACCTGTCACACTGACCCCCCCCCTCCCAACCTGTCACACTGACCCCCCCCTCCCAACCTGTCACACTGACCCCCCCTCCCAACCTGTCACACTGACCCCCCCCTCCCAACCTGTCACACTGACCCCCCCCTCCCAACTTGTCACACTGACCCCCCCCTCCCAACCTGTCACACTGACACCCCCCCTCCCAACCTGTCACACTGACCCCCCCCCCTCCCAACCTGTCACACTGACCCCCCCCCTCCCAACCTGTCACACTGACCCCCCTTCCCAACCTTTCACACTGACCCCCCTTCCCAACCTTTCACACTGACCCCCCCTCCCAACCTTTCACACTGACCACCCCCTCCCAACCTTTCACACTGACCCCCCCATCCCAACCTGTCACACTGACCCCCCCTCCCAACCTGTCACACTGACCCCCCCCCTCCCAACCTGTCACACTGACCCCCCCCCTCCCAACCTGTCACGCTGACCCCCCCTCCCAACCTGTCACGCTGAACCCCCCCTCCCAACCTGTCACTCTGACCCCCCCTCCCAACCTGTCACTCTGACCCCCCCTCCCAACCTGTCTCGCTGACCCCCCCTCCCAACCTGTCACGCTGAGCCCCCTCCCAACCTGTCACGCTGACCCCCCCTCCCAACCTGTCACGCTGACCCCCCCTCCCAACCTGTCACGCTGACCCCCCCTCCCAACCTGTCACGCTGATCCCCTCTCCCAACCTGTCACGCTGACCCCCCCTCCCAACCTGTCACGCTGACCCCCCCTCCCAACCTGTCACGCTGACCCCCCCTCCCAACCTGTCACGCTGACCCCCCCTCCCAACCTGTCACGCTGATCCCCCCTCCCAACCTGTCACGCTGACCCCCCCTCCCAACCTGTCACGCTGACCCCCCCTCCCAACCTGTCACGCTGACCCCCCCTCCCAACCTGTCACGCTGACCCCCCCTCCCAACCTGTCACGCTGACCCCCCCTCCCAACCTGTCACGCTGACCCCCCCTCCCAACCTGTCACGCTGACCCCCCCTCCCAACCTGTCACGCTGACCCCCCCTCCCAACCTGTCACGCTGACCCCCCCTCCCAACCTGTCACGCTGACCCCCCCTCCCAACCTGTCACGCTGACCCCCCCTCCCAACCTGTCACGCTGACCCCCTCCCAACCTGTCACGCTGACCCCCTCCCAACCTGTCACGCTGACCCCCTCTCAACCTGTCACGCTGACCCCCTCTCAACCTGTCACGCTGACCCCCTCTCAACCTGTCACGCTGACCCCCTCTCAACCTGTCACGCTGACCCCCTTCCCAACCTGTCACGCTGACCCCCTTCCCAACCTGTCACGCTGACCCCCCTCCCAACCTGTCACGCTGACCCCCCTCCCAACCTGTCACGCTGACCCCCCTCCCAACCTGTCATGCTGACCCCCCTCCCAACCTGTCATGCTGACCCCCCTCCCAACCTGTCACGCTGACCCCCCTCCCAACCTGTCACGCTGACCCCCCTCCCAACCTGTCACGCTGACCCCCTTCCCAACCTGTCACGCTGACGCCCCTCCCAACCTGTCACGCTGACCCCCTTCCCAACCTGTCACGCTGACGCCCCTCCCAACCTGTCACGCTGACGCCCCTCCCAACCTGTCACGCTGACCCCCCTCCCAACCTGTCACGCTGACCCCCCTCCCAACCTGTCACGCTGACCCCCCTCCCAACCTGTCACGCTGACCCCCCTCCCAACCTGTCACGCTGACCCCCCTCCCAACCTGTCACGCTGACCCCCCTCCCAACCTGTCAGACTGACCCCCCTCCCAACCTGTCACGCTGACCCCCCTTCCAACCTGTCACGCTGACCCCCCTTCCAACCTGTCACGCTGACCCCCCTCCCAACCTGTCACGCTGACCCCCCTCCCAACCTGTCACGCTGACCCCCCTCCCAACCTGTCACGCTGACCCCCCTCCCAACCTGTCACGCTGACCCCCCTCCCAACCTGTCACGCTGACCCCCCTCCCAACCTGTCACGCTGACCCCCTCTCCCACCCCGCCTTGCAAAACTGACCCGCACCCACCTCGCAAAACTAACACCCCACCTCGCCTTGCAAAAGTGACCCCCCACCACTCACCTCACCTTGCAAACTGACCCACCCCCCTCGCCTTGCAAAACTGCCCCCCCCTCGCCTTGCAAAACTGCCCCCCCTCGCCTTGCAAAACTGCCCCCCCCTCGCCTTGCAAAACTGCCCCCCCGCCTTGCAAATCTGCACCCCCCCCCTCGCCTTGCAAATCTGCACCCCCCCCCTTCGCCTTGCAAATCTGCACTCCCCCCTCAGCTTTACAAATCTGCACCCCCCCCTCAGCCTTGCAAATCTGCACCCCCACTTCGCCTTGCAAATCTGCGCCCCCCCCACTCGCCTTGCAAATCTGCCCCCCCCCCACTCGCCTTGCAAATCTGCCCCCCCCCCACTCGCCTTGCAAATCTGCCCCCCCCCACTCGCCTTGCAAATCTGCCCCCCCCTCGCCTTGCAAATCTGCCCCCCCCTCGCCTTGAAAATCTGCCCCCCCCCCCCACACCTCTGTGACTGCACTATTGTCTTTCTTGGGTCATCAAAAATGCATTTGCAGAGATTTCTGCAAACTATTAATCTCACATTTTATAGTTTTCTAGAGCTCCGGTAGCAGCAATCTGTTCTGCTCACCATAAAAATGTAGTGTTTATTTTAGCTTTAGTCGTTCAACATTTTTTTGCTACTGTCTTTAGCAATGAAACTCTCTTTATAACGCGGCAGTCTGCACTGAGGGCAGCTTGTTTTGCATTCCTCTGGTTTTTTTTTACCTCTTCTTGCCCTTTCAAAATATCCTCTATTTTTTAAAGCTGATGTTCAAAGAGATAGAAGTGTTTGAAATATTAAGTGTTAAAATGAAGTTCTCTCCAGTGCAGTGTAAAGGTTGTTAACCTCAGAAGCTAGATTCACAATTGTGATTTTCAACATTAAAATATGGATTTGGAGTGGGGGGAGGGGAGGAGTAGGGGGTAAACTCCTGTAGGCTTCTGTAAGGATTGCTGCTTTTAATTTCTGAATGCTGGCAATATCATATACTGTAGTAAAGTTACAAAGAGCAACAACAAAATTCAGGATGGTGATGACTTGCAAAACATGCTTTTATTGAGCAGCATTTTGGTTCATAACAGAACCTTTTATGAGCGTTACATCTTCATAACTTGACTGCACATTTAACAGGGTGAGTGACAATGGTAATTGCCACGAGCCAAGATTTTGTTCTGTATTAATAATTCGTTTGCATTGCTATTATCCGGCGCTAAAATTGGGCCTCCCAATTAAAATAGTACACGAGCTTGCCTTAGTGACATCTGAGGCCGGTAAACTAATAAGTTGAAAACTTGGCAAAGTAAGATTATGAAAAATGAAAAGCAACAAATAGTTCACAACATGAACTATGTTCATATTATCAATTGAGTTTAGCTTTTTGGGGGGCCTGTTTTTAGGCCATTTCAAAATCAACATTTTAAGGGCAGACTACACCCCACTTAAGAACAAATGTAAAGTAATAACTAATATATCAATTAAAGCCTAAATATCGAGCAAATAATGAAGGTCCATTATTTCACGTAATTGACCTCATTGCATCCCTCTGTGTTCTGCATCTCTTTGCTGTCACTTCTTAGGATGTCATTTGACTGCCTGTAAGAGGGACCATTTGACAGCAGGAGAAGGTGTTTAAAAGCAGTAGCCCAGCCCCCACTCCCCAGTAGCTTAGTTGTTGACATTTTACTCATGACAATTACAAATATGATCATGGGGTCACCAAAAGAAAACTACAATCCTGTTTCCTGATGACATGTGTTCTTGCTTTGGAGATTTCAGTTGTTATTGCCAGTTGGCCGTGCTGTCTCTGGGGCGGGGAGCATTGTAGTTGGGCTCCGAGGAGAGCTGAACATTCTGCTTGCATTCTGTTTTACTATGCATTAAATCTCAACAGTTTTGCATAATTACTTGTGTGCCTCCATATTTTCTCTTCATTACACTGCTATACTATAGGCCTCTATTTGGAACATAGTAGCATTGATGGTTTTCTTTGCACAAACGTGTTTTCTTTTTTTCTTCTTCTTTGAACTCGTGTTGGCATTGGGAGTACCTCCTATACAGTATACCTTTTTTTTTGTACTGCGTCAATGGATAAATGTGAGGTTGGTGCATAGGGGCACACAAGCGCGACTGAAATGGTGTTTGACATGCTGCAATTTTGAGCTACCAGGCAGTTTGTAACGCTTAGTACATAGGCCCCTTGCCGTTTTATTTTTATTTTTAAGGGTTCCTTCGAATTGTCTATTCTGGACATTTTAGGTCAGAATTACTCAAGTGATTTTATAGCAGCAATCTGTGACTTCTTGTATTTGCCTGAAGCACCTCGGCTGGGAAATCTGATGCATTGGCCCAAAAGACTAGTTGCAAAATGTTGTACTGCGGAAAGAACACTGCAATCGTTTCAGTGTTAACGTATGCAGCATTCGTAGAAACCTTCTTGGTATTTCTAACAAATGTAATCCAGTTCCTACCTTGCACAGTATTTTAAAATGAGTTTCAACACATAATGAAGAATTGACTGCAAGCATAAATTAGCTCATGTTCCCCTAGGATAAATCTGAGCAAAATGAATACATATATAGACCGCATCCCCATTGTGATATTCAAAAATTGTTGCTTAATTGACATAATTGTAAGTTATTAATCAGTGTGTTTAACGCTGTTGCTTTTGTGTACATAAGGCTAAGTCCCGGCTAGCGCTGATCTGGCGGCGCTTGCGGAGGAGACTTGCATATATAGATCTATGTAAGTCCCCGCTCGCCCGGTGCGCGTGCACACACGCTTAGCCGTGATCGACACGTAGGTAAACAAAAAATCTATACTTACCCGCGCGCTGAACTACCCGCAATGCCCCCCCCTCCCCCGCACGCGAGTACAAGCTGGACACCCGGCGCTCATGCTTGGAGCGCTCATGCTTGGAGCGCTCTCCAAGCATGAACGTGCTCAGCGCCAGCGGGGACTTAGCCTAAGGCATACAAAAATTAGAAATAGAGGTACATAATTGTGGGCCACATAGGGTATACGAGAAGGAAATGCGTTACTGAACTTTACTTTTTATGCAAATAAATCTGTGAGAGTCCATGTAATGCTTAATTCTGTAACAAATGCTACACTGGTTTTATTCATATATCTAGTGACAGACCCACATAGCAGGCAACACAAAGTTTGTTTTATCGGTGTAATTCACTTCCCTGGAAATATCTAATCGCCTTAAAGTTCACTTGTTTCTTGTGAAAAATTACCTGTTTTAATAACCAACGTTCAACTCATTAAAGCAGCAGTCCAAGCTGCCGGGTTTTTATTATTTATTTTTTCCCTTTAATTTGTGCATCAATACAATCCACACAATTAGAAATTGGCTAAATTGCCGATTGATCCGTTCTCCTGTGATCGATCAGTAAAGATTCGGCTGGGGGTTCACTAAATTAAGATGCAAAGTTCTGTGGGGAAGATCATGTGAACAGGCAGTCACTAGATACATTGGTGCACTGTTAGAGAGCAGGCAGGGCTCAAAAAGGGGTGTGCCAGAGCTTGTTTCAGAAGAGGCAGGGGTGTGACTTTGTAAATGGTTGCTACAGAAACAAAAAATAGTTGTTACATTATAATGCATGTCCTTCAGAGTTGGAGCATTTTTTTTGTTTTTGTTTAAAAAAAAAAAAAAAAAAAAAGGGATTTTCTCATAGTGCAGAACTGATTTATTTAAAAAAACAAACACATGTAGGATATTGCTTGGTCTGCAGCTTTAAAACCCTACCATGAATTTACTATAAACATACAATTTGATGGCAGATAGAAACCACTTGACCCACCTGATCTGCCCATTTTCCTGTTGGTTGGTGGACCTGGAAGAGATCTCAGGTGCACAATTCTCCTTCATAGGGAATACCTTTTTATAATGTGCAGAGCTGCAGGGACCATTCCTTTTTAGTTGCACAAAGCCAGTACAGACGCACAATCATTTGCATACTCCAAGAACAAGACCTTTTGGTGAGATTGCGGCCTTTACTGAAAACGAGCCCCAGATACACACGGTAAATCTAGAAATGGCTCCCTATTTACAGAGAGACATGTAGGGGCACTCGCATATCCAGAGGGAGCACTGTCATAAAGCAGAATCTCTGCTGTCAAAGGCCATAATATACACCGGGCTTACGGCTTCTGGAGCTCAGATATAAAGCGTTTTTATTTATTATTTTCCTTTACAAATTGGTCAGGACAGCTTCCGACCGGTTTCGATGCACACGCAACATCATCGGGGGATATCCTGTTACAACACATCGTAGTAAATATAGTCACTATTTAAAGGGACCAATACGAAATATACTGTATATATTTTTTTTTCAAATATCAAAGAACATTTCTAAATACATTGGTTGGTTGCACTGCTAATTTAAGCCTGTTTTATGGCTCCAATTCCTGTATGCAGTATAGTTCTCTGTTTATAAAACCTTTTTATAACGGAGCTATTTCTATATCTGAACAACGCATTGCCATATTTGATTTTGTGCATATGTAATTTACATATATTTGATACACTGTAAAGCTACAGGAATAGACACACTTACCACTACTTATTGGTAGGAGCGCAGGAATCGTTCTTTTTGTTTTTCTATATGTAAGGCCTATTTTTTTTACCTGCAGCAAACTTCTATAGAGAGGAGCTTGGTATTATGTACAGTTTCGCACTTACCAGAACACCTTCCTAATGTCTCTGTACATTCTTCCTACCAATTAGATTGTAAGCTCTTCGGAGTTGGGACTCTTTTTCCTAAATGTCACTTATGTCTGAAGCACTTATTCCCATTATGGGTTATTTGTATTTTTTGTTATTTATATGATTACCACGTGTATTACTGCTGTGAAGCACTATGTACATTAATGGCGCTATATAAATAAAGACATACATACATTAACACAGACTGCACACGTTATGGGGGGGAAACATGCTTTGTGTTTTGTGGTAATTAGTGGTGTACCGAGTACCCGGAATTACCTGGTACCCGGCGTTACCCGGCCCATTTCCAGCTACCCGGACATTACCCGGAACCGGCCACTGAGAAGTGGGCTCGACCGGGTAATACCCGGCGTCGGGTAATGTCAGGGCAGCTGGAAATAATCTTTCATACTTACCTTTCTAAAGACATCTAGGATCAGCAGCAGCAGTCCTGTGGCGGTGGCAGCATCGGAGGTGTCTTCAGCCGGCGGGGGAGCTGCAGGAATCACTTCCACAGCACCGGAGCAGGTAAGCAGTGTCTGTGTGAGCCGCCGGGGAACCACGTGACCGGAGCAGGAGACGAAGCGTTCCTATTGGACAGCCGTCTGTCCAATAGGAACGCTCCATCTCCTGCTCCGGTCACGTGGTTCCCCGGTCGGCTCACACAAACATTGCTTACCTGCTCCGGTCACGTGGAAGTGATTCCTGCAGCTCCCCCGCCGGCTGAGGACACCTCCGATGATGACACCGTCACAGGACTGCTGCTGCTGATCCTAGATGTCGCCGCCACCCTGCAGGTAAGTGCCAAACCGGGTAACCGGGTACCCGACCGGGTACAACCTTAAATTTTGGCCGGGTACCCATTACCCGTTTTTTTTTTTTTTTTTTTTTATTGATGACCCGGTCCAACACTAGTAATAATAATGCATTAGTTTCCTGTTTTGGCTTTTTACCTAACTATTGTTTGATGGACATCTTTCCAAGTTTCTGTAAGATGTCGACTTCTATATCACATAGTGAGTGTCATGTTGCACTCTACGGAGTATTGTGTAGCAAATTATATTTTGATAGGGATGCATGTTGCAGAGAACATCCTACTCCGTTAAAAAATAAATAAATTAAAAAAAAAAACTTCCACTTTCACTCTTAACCTTCCTATGCAAGTTCAATAGAGCATGGACATATTGGGCACATAATTTGAAATTAATCTTTACAGTACAATACTTGCGGCACTGCAAGACATGCCAGTGTTAGGCTCTTGCATGATCAGTCTGTAGTCTTGACTCTCTCTAGACTGGCATTGGAAGTCGTTGCTTTATAAGGAGATGCAATGCTGAAAGGAACCACTGTAAATAGGAGCCAATCTGTGATGTATTATCTTACACAGGTAAATGGGCGTAGTTTAACAATTTAGTAAATAGCTCATATAGATATATCTATATCCGTGTTAGTCCAGTTGCGATAGTGCAGAATAAATGAGTTCTTCAGTATTAGGTGATACCTTTTTTTATTTGGACTAACAATTTGTCATAGGACAAGCTTTCGAGATTTCTCCTCTCCTTCAGGCCATAATGACAGACAACAACAACAAGAAGAGGAACACCTACTTCACACCTCCAACAGGATGCAACGTCAAACTTCACGGCTACATACAGAGCTTCAGATCGCGAGTTTCCTCACTAGCATCACCACAGCAGAAAAAAACTATGCAGATCTCTCCATGGGGGATAGGTTGTACAATCAAGGAACTGAGAAACAACCACAACATCACCATTAAACCAGCAGATAAAGGAGGTGCAGTGGTGCTTATGAACACAAATAAATTCATAGAAGAAGGCAACAGACAACTCACAGACAACACCTACTACAAGAAACTCATGCATGATCCAACCCAGGAATATACAAAGCAACTCATGAATCTCATTCAAACATTCCCTAACCACCTGCAACCACAATTGAAGCAACTAATACCTGACAACCCAGGAGTTGGGATCTTCTACATGCTTCCCAAAATCCACAAACCAGGAAACCCCGGCAGACCAATTATAACAGGTATGGATACACTCCGGCTTAGTGGAGAATATCCTCAAACCTTTAGTCAGAAGCACCAACAGCTTCATACAAGATACCACAGATTTTCTCAATAATCTTAACAACATCAACCAACTACCATCCAACACACTGCTAGTTACCATGTATGTAGAATCCCTTTACAGCAACATCCCCCACAAGGATGGTAATGATGCATGCTTGCAATTCCTTACAACATCTCCCCTGGATCAAAAATACAGCGCTGATGTAATTACCAAACTGATAGAATACATCCTCACACACAACTACTTCAGCTTCAACAAGGAAATGTACCTACAACTAATGGGGACTGCAATGGATACCAAGATGGCACCGCAATATGCCAATCTTTTCATGGCAAATCTTGAACAAAGATTCCTAACTACATGCCCCCACAAACCCTACAAATATTACAGATGTTGATGACCTGTTTTATAATATGGACAGAGGGTGAAGAAAACCTAAAACAATTCCACGAGTCCCTGAACTCATTCCATCCATCAATTAAACTCAAACTGGATTATTCGGAAAACCTAGTAAACTTTCTAGATACAACAGTAACACTGAAAAATGGCAAACTACACACATCTGTATACAAGAAACCAACAGACAGATGCCGTTACCTCCACAACTCCAGCTTCCATCCCACTCACACCAAACAAGGTATCATACACAGCCAGGCTATAAGATACCACCGCATATGCTCTGACACTGAAGACAGAAACAGGCATCTCACAACCCTGACCGAATCGTTCAGACAGAAGGGATACAAACCAAAGACTATTGCCAAAACTATTACATCTGCACTAAAAGCCCCACGAGAACACCTGCTACAATACCGACAGAAATAACCTACCACACGCATACCACTAGTGGCCACATACAACCCTACCCTAGAGGGTATACGAAAAATAATCAAAGATCTGCAACCCATGCTGGCAGAGGATGTGACATTAAAAGAAATCTTTCCCAAACCTCCCATTCTTGCGTTCCGGCAACCACCAAACCTCAAACAGAAATTAGTCAACAGAAAACTTCATAACGAACTTAAAGACACTGATAATGGCACAAAACCGTGCAACAAACAACTCTGCAAACATATATGCCAAGATCCCACAGTCACAACCATGGAACACTCAATGTTAAAGGATAATACAGCTGCACATCCAGGAACGTGGTGTATATGATTCAATGCAACAAATGTGACCATGGTTGCTACATTGGGGAAACCAGCCAAAAACTACAAAGCAGAATGAATATGCACCGACACTCCATCACGAAGAAGGAAGATACTACTCACCAGTGGGACATAATTTCTCACAACCAGATCATTCCATAAATGATTTAAAAATCTAAATCCTCAATGGAATGTTTTAAATGCACCCAAGAACGGAAAACATTTGAACTCAGAATGATAAGACTCTTTGACACCAAAACCAAAGGACTTAATGCGGATATGGGGTTTCTCACACCCTATCAAAATTGTTTGTAATTATCTTGCTTGCCTCTATTCTTATCCACACTTTCTCACCCCTCCATACCTTTCCATGTCACCCTCCCCTGGCTTTAAACACTTTTAATATATCAGTATTGCAGACCTGACGAAGAGAGGAGAACTCTCGAAAGCTTGTCCTATGACATAAATTGTTAGTCCAAATAAAAAAGGTATCACCTAATACTGAAGAACTCATTTATTCCCTACTGTAAGCCTGAACCAAGCCACACACCTGATATCACCCATGCAGCCTGCCATCTCTTACTCTGTAAATGGTGTTAACCTTCTGATTTAATACTGACTAACCTTAAAACTCACCCCACAAGTTAAGCATCCCAACAGCCTGCACTCATGGTTACTGTCCCATACTCAGCCACTCCTATCACCCACTGTGGCCAAGCACTGCCATACAGCACTTATTCCCTCACCTACTGTCTCTGTAAGTCTCCCACCATACCTCTTAGATTGTAAGCTCTTCGGGGCAGGGATTTCCTTTCCTATTGTCTGATTTTGCTGCACTTATTGTATCATTTTAATTCCCTGTACTGTATTCTTTGTGAAGCGCTTAGTACACTTTTGGCGCTATATAAATAAAGACATACAATACAATACAATTCTGGTGTGTGTGTGTGTGTTCTGTGAGACCATTTATAGGTACAGTACATCACCCCTATTAATGATCCCGTACAACAAAACATTAATACTGTACTGTACGTCTCAAAAGCACAAACAAGGGACAAAAAAAGCAAGAGTATTCAAACTTGAAACATTGAAGATTTATTAGGTCTCAGCTCTTTTTGTATATATTTTTTGATAATCTACCGTTGTAGTCACATTATTGTACATTGTGGCTATTTTTTTCATAAAGTATTTTTGTATGTCTTAGTTTTCCCTCTCTGTGAGTTTTCGCAGATTAACCATTATGCCTGTATAACCTGTCAGTCATGACATGAGAATAAGCAAAGATCGTTCTAGAAAAATTGGTCATCGTGGAGAAATGATAAAGGGGCAGTTCCACGTAGTCTATATTATATTAATAAATGGTTTTAAAAATGTAACAGGCTATTTAGAATAATACATTATATATATTTAGAATGAGTCTATTTTTATCTTGAATCTTTGTACGGGAACCAAAAGGGAAAAAAAGGTTGGACATGTTATTAGAAAGGTATACAGGGATATACCAAATAAGTAAACATGGGAAGGATGTTGATCCAGGGATTAATCCGATTGCCAATTCTTGTAGTCGGGAAGGAATTTATTTTCCCCTTATGAGATATCATTGGATGATGATTCACTGGGGGTTTTGTTTGCCTTCCTCTGGATCAATATACTGTAAGTACAGATGTAGGATAAAGTATCTGTCGTCTAAATTTAGCATAGGTTGAACTTGATGGATGTATGTCTTTTCAACCTCATCTACTATGTAACTATGTAACCAATTACACTAATAATTAAAATATATATATTTTTACCTAAATTGAACCATCCTTTTAAATGCACTCGTTGGGAAATAAATTAAATGTTGGTTAACTTTTTTTTAAATGAATACTACAGGTTTGAAGCAATGTGTGTTTAGAGCTGAGCTGTGTTTATTTCAGCTCTGAGGACCTCCCGCTTCCAGAGATACTTACCTCAGCAGCGGTGCCGGTGTCCCAGCAGGCAGAGAAACGGTGTACTTAACACAATGGTGTCGTTTTAAATGTCCCGGGCCAATCGGAAGCCGTAACATCATCCGATGCAGCTTCCTATTGGCCCGTGTGAGCTTTAAACTCTGCAGAGATGCCGGCACCACTACTGAGGGAAGTATCTCTGGAACAAGGGCTTCCCAGAGCTGAAAGTAACACGATTCAGCTCCGGAGACCCCCTGCTTCAATCCTGTAATAAGAAATACATTGTTTTTTTTTTTTATTAACCAGTATTGCTGCTTTAAAGCTGCAGACCAAGCAATATCCTACATGTTTTTTTTTTTTTTTAATAAATCAGTTCTGTGCTATGATGAAAATCTTGTAGGTTTTTTAATGTATTGTAACAAACATTTTTTTGTTTCTATAGCAACCATTTACAAAGTTACATCCCCTTCCTCATCTGAAACAGGCTCTGGCACGCCCCTTTTTGAGCTCTGCCCTCTCTCTTAGCAGCGCACCAATGGTATCTAGTGACTGCCTGGTCACACGATCTTCCCCACAGAACTTTGCACCTTTGGTCCTCTTCTGCTGCACTGACAGCCATTTAGTGAACCCCCATGCCGAATCTTCGCCAGTCACAGGAGAACGGATCGATCGGCAACTTAGCTAATTACTTATCATTATTTGGATTGTATTGATGCACATATTAAAGGAGAAATTATTATTTATTTTTAACGGCAGCTTGGACTGCTGCTTTAAATCCTCAGTGACTGAATACCACGCCCCCCCTCCCACCCCCCTTTCATTATTTACAATGTAGTTTGTGGCTCATGTATTATGTTGCATTTAAACACATCAGTAATGCAGTGGTTTTCAAACTTATTTATTTTTTTTATTTTTTTTAAAGAATTGTATAAATATTATGAAATTCAGCAGAACCCCAACCCTCTCTAATAGCGCGTCTGAGATCAGATGCATTGTAAGGAACCCCGACCCTCTCTCATAGCGCGTCTGAGATCAGATGCATTGTAAGGAACCCCAACCCTCTCTCATAGCGCGTCTGAGATCAGATGCATTGTAAGGAACCCCAACCCTCTCTCATAACGCGTCTGAGATCAGATGCATTGTAAGGAACCCCAACCCTCTCTCATAGCGCATCTGAGATGCATTGTAAATTCTTCTGTATTTGGTGCAATTTTTCAAATGACCTGAAAATTACAGGGAACCCTTTTAGGGATAAGGAAAACAAAAACAAGCGCAAAACAACCACCAATGATGAATACAATGTGCAATAAATATATTGTGATTAAGGTCCCACTAAAAGACCGTGAATAATAATAAAATATAGTAAATGAATTGATATGCGATACAAAAAACCTTGGGCAAGGTGCAGCTTAATTCAGGATATAGTGGCAGTAAAATCAAAGCGTAAACTTGACTCAACGTACATGTGAAATATAAATAAACATGGTGCAATGCAATTGCTAAAAATAGCATACGGTGTGGATAAAAACTGTAGATTTTCGTCTCGCATGCTGTGAGATAAATGCAAGCGTTTTATCACCAAGTGATGACTCCAAATTGATCTGAGCGGTATGTTACGGTGTAGTTCAGAGGTCCATGGTGTACAAGGAGGAGAGAGAAATGCAGAACATTAACCCGGGTTAAATACGAGGTGAAACCAAACATGGTCGAAATGTCGTTACGTTTTTGGCTCATTAAACAGAATTCAAAAATCCGCAGGGCCTTGTGTTATTCTTTCATTTCTTAAATACGAGGTGAACCAGACTACTGTACCGGGATATCTCCGCTTTCTTCACCACAACGGAAACGCGCCCCGTCTCCATTGGTGATGTTATCAGCCAGCTGCACACGCAGACCGGAGACCAGTGCTGAGGGGGAGTCTTCGGCTAATACATCTCTGGGCTCAGAGTGGTCAAATTGCTTTTATCCGGTTGGAAGCATGCGAGTTTGTTCTTGCATGGCTCTATCTGTTTATGTTTACGTAAAGCTGCATTTGCACTATGTTCTGCATTTCCCTCTCCTCCTTGTACACCACGGACCTCTGAACTACACCGTAACATAATACCGCTCGGATCAATTTGGAGTCATCACTTGGTGATAAAACGCTTGCTTTTAGCTCACAGCATGCGAGTTGGAAATCCTACAGGTTTTTATCCCCACCGTATGCTATTTTGTCAATTGTATTGCACCAGGTTTTTTTTCTTTTTATTTCACATGTACCTCGAGTCAACCCTTTAGGGGTACCCAGGTAATCCAATGCTTCCTAGAAAACCCGGTTGAAAAACATTGCACTAATGTATGTGTAAACATTTAAAACATTTAACATTGTTCTGATTTATTTTTCATTTCAGATTCTTCTGCAAAAGCACTTGTCAGCTTAAAAGGTAAGAGACAAATGTGTTCACTTGAAGCTCATTGCATCTGTGGATTACCCTATTGCTTAAGTAAATCCATTTATCAAAACCATACCTCTCCCCCTCCTCCTACCTCCCAAAAGAGATTTTCGAACAGTAAGTTATATTCATGGCCAGTTACAGCCTGCACCTTTTTTATTGGGGAAATGAAATTGTATCACTGCCCTTGGCGCTGTATAAACTATAGAAAATACATTTCTATAGCAGTATTGAAGAATACTTACCGGTTTCGGACTTCTTTTTTGAGAGAGAGAGAGAGAGAGAGTTGTTGTTTTTTTGTTTTTTTTGTGTTTTTTTTTCCCCCTTCAATTCCAGCAATCCCCCAAACTGGATTCTGCTTTAAGAATTACATTTGTTTAAGGGGACCAATTATCAGTGTTTATATTTGTTGTGCAAGCTAAGTAGTACTGTCTTCAAACAAAAAAGATAAGTCTAACCAAGCAGCTTAAAAAAAAAATAACAAATATTTTTTTGGTTTAAATATATGCAGCCTTTGACTTTTTTATTTAAAACAAATTACCTAAGATGCCGATCGAAAAAATCCGGGAATGGGAAAGAGGGGAAGGGAAAGGGTAAGGGAGAGCTCCCGCATCAGCAAAAGTAGTAAATAATCGGTAAATAAGTAGAGCCAGATACTGGTGCAAAAGAGGATAAGGGTAAATGTGAAAAAACAAACAGTTTTAGTAGGGGCTGGCCCTGGACTGTTTACACCACGCCCCTCTATACAAACATTATTTTATTAATATATATATGATTAAAAGGTTTTTAATGTATTAACCATATCATTTTCACTAGCCTATCTGAGTGCATTCAAGGAGGAATCTTTTGTTTGTTTTTTTCACATTTAAGATGCCGATCGATCAGCAAAATCCTGCTTCCCAGGGTTTATTAAATGGCTGCCTTTCAGTTTCAAATCCTTGAGTCAGTGCACCTCAGCAGCTACATTGTATTCTTATATTACTATGGTAACATTACATTATTGTTACAGTTTACAGCTCAAACTGTTGGGAATATTGGCAACATATCACAAACAGGAAAGTGATCTTGCACTGCTTGGGAGGTGTGCTAAAACCTGCTATAGAAATCGAAGGATGCTTAGTGCATTAAAACTCAATAAAAATGGCATTAAAAGCTGCAGAGCAAGCAATATCCTACATGTGGTTTTTTTTTCTTAATACATTTCTGTACTATGAGAAAAATACTGTACTTGTAACATTTTTTTTTTAAACAACACAATTACATTTTTATTGTATTTTAATGTAACAAGCCTTTTTTTCTTTCTATAACAACCATTTACAAAGTCACATCCCCTGCCTCTTCTGAAACAGGCTCTGGCACACCCCTTTTTGAGCCCTGACCTTTCTCTAGCAGTGCACCAATTGTATCTGATCGCTCCTCCCCACAGAACTTTCTTATACAGCAGGGCCCCGCTTTTCGGCAATCCGCTGATACGGCGGTGCATGTCTGCACATGCGCAGAACGGGAAAGTCAGGGGGCGCGCATGCACAGAATGGGCGGTTGACGAGGATGCGCATAACGGAGGTTGTGCATGCGCAAAAGGGGGAATTGCAACGGAACCCGCCGCATGCCCGGGGCCCTCCTGTATTTAATATGCAAATGTTTTCCACTGACTGCAGAATACTCCTCTGCAGCCATTTAGTGAACCCCGAGCCAAATCTTCGCAGATAGATCATAGCAGAACCAATCGATCGGCAACTTAGCAAATTACTTATAGCGTGGATTGTATTGATGCTCATATTAAAGGGGGGGGGGGAATAAATTTTAAAAAGAAATAAGTATTATCTAATACTACAGAACTGCTTTATTTAAATAAAAAATAAAAAAAACACGTATTGCTTGGATTGCTTCTTTAAAGGTGCAGTCCTCCTATAAGACCAGTGAGCCCAATGCTGGCAATATGTCTAATAAGGTGAAAACTAGCTGGTTTATGCCCCTATTACAATTGATATACAGCAGGTCCCCGCTTTTAGGCGAACCGCTGATACGGTGGCACCGAGAAGGGGGTCTCCATCTTGGATCCTCAGTCGCGCTTGCGCAGAACGGACGGGTGCGCCCGGCGCGCATGCGCGTACTGTAGTTTGTGCGCGCATACTGTAGTTTGTGCGCGCATACCGTAGTGCGCGCAGACCATAGGTCACTACGCGGCGGGCCCCTGGAACGGAACCCGACGTATACCCGCGGCCCTCCTGTATATCATAATTTTTCTATAACTTGTTAACCTTTACCATAGAAATGTTTGTAAATATCGCATCCTAAAGTTCAGAGGCAGAATTGGAACTTAAAACTTAAAAGGTCATTTTCAAAAAGAAATGAAGACACCTTTTTGTTTAAAAAAAAAATGTGTTTTTTTCAGAGGGAAGTTTGTCAAATACTTGGAATGAAAAGTACAGCTCCCCACAGAAAACACCCAACTGGAAGGGCAGCAACAGCCCGATAGAAATAGTAAGTATCAGATCTTGTCTAACTACCTTGAGCATATTTCAGGTTTTCCTCTTCTCCCTGCATGGCATTATAGAACCCATGGGTAGTCTGCTCCCCATGAGCGGAGGGGAACAGGATTCAAAATTCACTCTACCCCCTCCCTATGAGGCCGCGCTTATAGTGTAGGTGACGTCGCCGTCGCCACCCGCAAAAGTTTTAATTTAACTTTCGGCGACCTGGCCATTGATTGGTTCAGAGGCTGTCACATGTGGCGACAGCCTCTGAAAAAATCAAATTTTATCGGCTTCAAGAATTCGCGTCACTCCCGTCGCGCTTACTATAAGCGCACAATACGGCGGCTATGCTTTTGTTTTCAGGCGCTGTCGCCGGCACAATAAGCGCAGCCTAAGGCACCTTCTTTCTGCATCAGACTTTTTATCCTGTCCATACCAAGCAGGCCTACCTCCTCTTCCTCTCTTAACCTCCGATGCTGTGATCACGCCGCCTTAACCTTCCACATGGTAGGAGGGAAAGGATGCCCTCTCTCTGCCCGTCCTAACACTGCACATTGCAGTAGATAAAAAGAACAGAATAGAAGTGCGCAGCAAAAAAACTCTATTGTGAATGGAATTAACCAACATAAACACCTATGTGATAATAAACACAACAACCTCTATGTTGCAAATAGACGTCTGCAGCTGAAGATAATAGGAGTGCCTCAACACCCCTATAGCAACTGAAACAAAAAGAACACAAGCGCAGATGCATATGGTGAAGTTCAAAAATTCATATATATTAAAATGGTAAGGTATCTGCGTACATCAATTCAGAAAACATTAGGCATTTCATGCACATAAGTCATGTGTTACCCGGCACCGCCACGACAACCGAACTGCCACAATCACCGGAACCGTAAGGTGTTCATTTACGCGTCCACATGGAAATCCAGGCACACAGGTCTCATCATCTGACCCGGGGGACCCTCCGTTCGCCTTTGTGTGTGCGGAGATATTCACCCTCGTTCCTTAGAAGTTCCGTGTAGATCACGACTAGCCGTAAAGCGATATTGCCATACAGTGTCATTTTACGTCACTCTGAGACTTTTCGGGGGTTCAATAGGAGCTTGTTGGGTGTCCAGTATGTTTTACAATTGTTGTTCAGCTAGTCTTGGCTGTTTGGAGGGTGGCAACCTCCTACCTAATTGTAGCTCACCCCCTCCCACATTTAAATGGTAAGGGCTCACTCCATAGCATCTTCCACTCAGGGAAACTTGCTGGCTTGCAGTATTGTTGTGACAACTCTAATACAGAGTGCTTTTCCTGGTAATGTACAGGTTATTAAAAGCTTCAATCAGACTTAGAACTTTGCAACTAATATTGACAGATTTACTATAAATCATTCTTCCTGTTATTACACAGGTTATTAAGAATTTATATTAGCGTTAGGGACCCCTGAATTGTGGTCTGCCGTGCAGTTGGCTCAGGGGCTTACAACAATTTTGGCCAAAAATGTTAAACTAAAAGACCATTTTACTCGATATTTATACATATATATTTAGGCACTGTACCGTGTATGAGTTTCACTGGATGTGCTAAAAACTGAGCTCTGTTTGTGTTTTATGTTCTGTCTCTGTTATAAACATGCCTGCCCCTCCTGTACCTAAAATCCCAAAAGGGGAGTTATGGCTTTAAGAAAAACAAAAAACTTAGCCTGTGGATCTTGTTTGCAAAAAAAAAAAAAAAATCCTGATGACTGCAAGTTCTGTACCGTTTGTAACAAAAGCTTTAAAGGTGTTTCTGTACGCTCCCTTCTTGATGTACTATTTGCGCACATTAAGTGATAAACGATATTGTAGCCAAAAAATGGTAGAAGCCGGATTTGAAGCTATAAACCTCTCTCCAATGTTTCACCAGGATGTTCCCTTTTCAAATGCAGGATGTTAATTTCTTGGAGGGTGTCCCAAAAAATAGATGCACCTATTTCAAGATTGACCATGAAAACTGCATTGCCACCGGAAGAAAAAGATCCCTTCAGAGATTCCACGGATCTCAAAATTGAATCAATTTTTAAAAAAGTGCATTTGACTGCAAGAGCCGCTAGCAAACCTGCGTCTCTATGGCTTCAGTGGTTAGAGCTCGGAGCTTGGCTAAACAATTTACAAGAGGACATTCCATAGGGAGTCGAGATATACTGCACTTTTCGTAAAGCTATAGAAGAAACGCGATCAGCTGTAGATTTTATTGGCGAGGCCCTCATACGACTCAGACTATCTTGGAGTACATGGCTTTGCGTGTGGCAGCATGACGTCTGCCCTTCTTGACGGGTTCTTTTGCCTTTTTAAGGAGACCTTTTTATATTAGTGACTATCTAGAAAAGCGTATTGGTAAGATTACGGTAGGAAGATGTCAATATCTCCCTCTGCGTAAAAGGCAGACACTAGTTTCTTCCTGCCTACACGTCATGTCGGTCACATAGCAAGGCCCTGTGGTAGGTGCATTATTACCAGAGCAATGTCCAGTTTGTTTTTTCGTGCATCAAGAGGGCAATCAAAATTGAATACACATGGAAGTTTTGAGGATAGACTTCCGGAGTGGCATTTGGTTACAGGGAGATCCAACTACATGGAAGACTATACAACTACGGATACTTGGATTCTTTTAAGTAATCGGGCAAGGGAATGCCCTAGAATTCTGTACAGTTCCAAACCAAGATTTCTTCAAGGTCTCTCCAACTCCCATATTACTAAAAAGAGGTCCAAGCTCTGTCAAGTTGTCATAGATCTACTGCAACCAAAAGTACCAAAACAGGCATTTATTCCCATTTATTTCTGGTCCCGAAACCATCACAAAGCAATCCTAGATTTGCGAAGAGTAAAACCGTCCCTAAAAGGGAGATAATTTCTAAAGGAATCCTTACGAACCATTTTAAATGCCGTACAACCAGAGGACCGAAAGGTTTCATACCTTCCCATTACCAGGTCTCGTCAAAAGTTACTAATTTTCTGCATTTTGGATTCCCATTTCCAGGACATGTAACTTATATTTGGTCTGGCCTTTGCTCAAAGGACTTTTCCCTGTCCTGATCTTTTAGTAAACCTAAGAAGTAGCGGGATTGCAGTGTTGCCTTAGGCTACATCCATAGTAGAATGTGTTAGCTTCCACGCTCCTCGGCGCAGCGCACGCTTGCCTGCTGCAGGAGACATTTCCTGTCCGGCAGGCAGAGGCAACAGGGAGGCGTGTAGGGGGGCGCGGCCGTGACGTCACAGAGCTCGTTCGTCCTCATTGGGCGAACCGCTCACGTGACCCAGCCGTCGCGTGGGAAATACAAACTTATTTGTAGCGCGAAGCACCTGTCTCCCCGTAGCGCATGTGCATTGGCGTCCTAGTGTTTGTTTTGGCGTGAGCTATGTAGCTCGTGCCATATCCTGCAATATGGACGCAGTTTTACCATGACAACATGCTAGTTAAAGCAGAGTCCATTCAGATGATTCCGCATCATACAGAAGCGATCCTACATGAACTTCCAAATCAGGGCTGGCTCGTGAACTGGATCAAGTCAAATGCCTACTATGCAAAGAATAAGTTTCCCTGGGGTAGTCATTTGATAAAGTTTTAGGAAGCGCTTTCTGGAACAAGAAAGAAAATCACAAGATCAAGAAATAAGCCAGATCTCAGAACGCCCATACTTCACAGCTCTCGATTGCATGATGATCTAGTCTCTGTATCTCTAATAGATGCAGTGTCCTGGGAAAATTTGCATGCAAGGCGGCAATGTCCTCTTCAGTCCATACATTCAGGTCTACAGCATGGACATCCAAGCTTCAGTAGAGGCTAAATTTGACCACAAGCTTTTCCAAGCAGCAATCACATAAATATGTATATTTCATCTTATTGCATATTTTTATTGCTTTCCCCCCCCCCCTTTCATTCCTATTGAATTGCTTCCCTCCCTGTTGTCACGTGTGCTTGTGTGTTGGGAGTCTGGTGTCATTGCAGCTTAGGGCTGGGGTTCTCAACTCCAGTCCTCAAGATCCCCCAACACGTCAGGTTTTAAGGATATCCCAGCTTCAGCACAGGTGGCTCAATCAGTGGCTCCGCCTTGGCCTGCACCACCTGTGCAGAGGCAGGGATATCCCTAAAACCTGACCTGCTGGGGGTCTTGAAGACTGGAGCTGAAAACCCTGGCTTAGGGGTTTCTGTGAGATTTCTGATGCTGAATGTAGGTGCCTTTTATATGTATTGTATTGTATTGTATGTCTTTATTTATATAGCGCCATTAATGTACATAGCGCTTCACAGTAGTAATACACGTGGTAATCATATAAATAACAGATAATATAAATAACAGATCATGGGAATAAATGCTTTAGACATAAGAGTAACATTAAGGAAGTGGAGTCCCTGCCCCGAGGAGCTTACAGTCTAATTGGTAGGTAGGGAGAACGTACAGAGACAGTAGGAGGGAGTTCTGGTAAGTGCATCTGCAGGGGGCCAAGCTTTATGTATCATGTGTTCAGAATATCCACAGTGCTATTCATATGCTTCTTTAAGCAGGTGTGTCTTAAGTTGGGTCTTGAAGGTGGAGGTGAAGTTCAAGTTTTTTCCTGTCCCGGTCAGTTTATGCGGAGATTACCTATATGTTCTGCACTGCTATGGAGGACAGCACTGGAACTTTACCAAATAAGTGAATGTAGAGTATTTGTAGAGCTATTTTGATTATTGGTAAATATGTACACTAATATCTGTGTTTCCAAAACAATTTGCTGTTATTCCAGAGGGGTCTGCAAGGCATTCTTCGGTGTTTCTCAGGTGTTTATAGCAGTGCATTTTTCATGTGTGGCTCAGAATAAATCCACATAATATACTAGCGATTATAATTATATTCATCTTTACATTTTTGTGCGACATTTCAAAACCTCATAGAATAGCCCTTTTATATGACAGTTTAACAGGGCAAGAAGAATTATTGGTGCTTGAACAAATGATCTAACTAATGAGCTATGCTGCTTTACTGAGCGACATTACTTATGGCACTAATGATATAATCTAACAAATTTCTCTTCGTTTTTCTTCAGGGGATTTATATAAACTTGAAGCATTTATGCCACTCAATTTATTTTTATTTTTTTCCCTCCTGCCTTTTGCCTCTAAACTCCTTGAACATTATGTATTCTCTCTCGCTCCATTTTCTCACCACCTATTCTCTCCTAGACCATCTACAATCTGTCTTCCGCGCTGCTCACTCCACTGAAACAGCCCTCACTAAAATTACCTCCATGCTGCCAAAGACAGAGGTCATTACATTCTGCTCTTATTACTCGACCTCTCTGCAGTATACAGACATACCCCGCATTAACATACGCAATGAGACCGGAGCATGTATGTAAAGCGAAAATGTACTTAAAGTGAAGCACTCCCCTTTTTCCCACTTATCTATGCATGTAATGTACTGCAATTGTTATATACGTGCATAACTGATGTAAATTACACATGTGTAACAGGCTCTATAGTCTCCCCGTTTGCGCACAGCTTCGGTACAGGTATGGAGCCGGTATTGCTGTTAAGGATGTTCTAACAGGCGCATGCGTGAGCTGCCATTTGCCTATTGGGCGATATGTCCTTACCCGCGAATGTACTTAAAGTGAGTGTCCTTAAACCGGGGTATGCCTGTACTCCTTCACATTCTCCATACTCTTTTGTATTCGTAACAAAGCTCTATCCTGGATCTCCCCTTGCCTCTCCCATCATACTTTCAATGTCTCTTTTGCTAACACGTCCTTATACCTCTTTCGATCTTTGTCTGGGAGTACCCCAGAGCAGTGTCCTGGGACTTTTTCCTCTTTACACCCTCTCTCTAGGTGATCTAATCACATCTCTTGGGTTCAAATATCACCTCTATGCTGATGACACACATTTACTTTTCAACCCCTGACCTTACACCTGCTGTATAGACCAGTTTCTGAATGTCTCTCTGCTATATCATCCTGGATGGCCCTCCGCCTACTTAAACTTAACATGTCAAAAACAGAGCTCCTCATATATTTCCTCCCAAACCTGGCCCTACTACCTCCTTCCACATTACGGTTGGAAGTACTATCATATACACCATTAGCACAAGCACGCTGTCTAGGGGTCACACTCTACTCTCTCACATTCTCCTCTCGCATTCAAAATATAGCTAAAACCTGTCACTTTATCCACCACAATATTACAAAGATACGCCCTTTCCTCTGTTGCTCGACTGCTATAACTTTGACACAGTCCCTAATTCTCTCTCATCTTGATTACTATAACCTCCTGCTGTCTGGCCTTCCTGTCTCCCCTACAATCTATCCTAAACGCTGCTGCCAGAATCACTCTACTCTTTCCTAAATCTATCTCAGCGTCTCCCCTCCTGAAATCACTCTCCTGGCTCATATCAAATCCAGCATCTCACACTCAATTCTTCTCCTCACTTTTAGAGCTTTACACTCTTCTGCTCCTCCTTAGGCTGAGGCACGCTGACGCTTGTCAGTGAGCCCCTGCAGCCGCAATGAGCGGCTTTAGCAGGGGCTCGCGCAATGAGGGCGAACCAGCTCCGTGCCGTCACTGGCCTGCCCCCCAACACGCCCCCGGACGGCACGCGAACTAAGGCCAGGGAAAGCACCCGCTTTCCCTGAGCCTCAGCGCGCCTCCGCACGGCTGGAGTCACCATGGACTCAGCCTTACATCTCAGCCCTAATTTCTTGCTATGCACCATCCCGACTCTTGCGTTCTGCTCAAGGATGCCTTCTCTCTATCCCCTTTTTTATCTAAAGCCCTCTCCCGCCTTAAACTTACTCACTGATTGCCCCGCACCTCTGGAATGCTCTTTCTCTCAATATCCGACTAGCGCCCTCTCTATCCACCTTTTAAGACCCACCTTAAACCACACCTAATTATCGAAGCATGAAAAGCTGTTACTTTACACCGCATACATAAACCTTGGCCCCTTGCAGACGTACTTACCACCTACTATCTATGTACGTTCTTCCTACCTACCAATTAGATTGTAAGCACTTCGGGGCAGTGACTCCTTTTCCTAAATGTTACTTTTATGTCTGAAGCACTTCTCCCCATTATGTGTTATTTGTATTATATGTTGTTTATATGATTCACATGTATTACTTAAGTAGTAGTCTACGTAAAATCGAGCTCCAATACCCCTTAGTGGAGCCGAGTGAATCTCCCCCCCCCCCCCCCCTTAGTGCTAAACACTGGCTTTGTATTAAACAAAAAATGTTGAAGTGCCCTGAGTTCTGTTTTTTGCTCAAAGGGATCTTCTCCCTCCTCTGATCAAATAATTTAAAGAGAGAGATAATTGGATTGCTGTGGTTTCATGTTGATCCCCTGGGAAAAATCACAACCTTAAATAATCCAATTTCCCGTGCTACAGTTACTGAGGCGCGTTTACTGCACAGGGAGTATAGGTTCGCCTTTTTACTTCAATGTATTTCTGCACATTTAACCTGCTATTGTCTTCTGCTGTTTTCAGCCTTTCAGGAGTTCAAAACGGAGCCGTCTTTTCTGTGATGAAGACGAACGTCAGTTAAACACAAGGTCGCCTAAAAGAAATCAGAAAGGTACTATGGTGCCCCAGGTGAGTCACATCATACACATTTATCATGCAAAGTGGCATTAGTCAGTCATTGTAAACGTTAAGAGCATGAGTGTCACATTACAGCTAACGGGTTACAGCTAACCTGTATGTGAAAGTTGTCAAACCGTTTCTATTGGTTTGGTTGCTTGTGGATGGTAGGGTGTAAAAAGGTTATTTTGTTTCCTCTGCGGCATTTGATCATTGGTTTAAGCATGTATTTGTAGTGACTCTCCTCTGATGTGTCTGAATTCCATGTATTAATGGCCAGGAATGCCCAGAATGGGGTCACACGTCCTATTAGATGCCAGATTCCTCTGCATTTATTGTAATTATTAGAACGGGCCTTAGAAAAGAATTTTTTTTTTTTTAAATTCCACACTTTGTTTTTTAAGCAGCAAATTCAAAAAGGATCCAGGGCCTATTCTACCACCAGCCTAAAGCCTCACCGGGCGGCCCGCGGGCCAAATTCGGTCCCCAAAGGCTCTTGAAGTGGTCCTTGGACTGTCTGCTGCTTCTAACTTCATTGTTGTTGCCCAGGCTGCCAAGTGAATTTTGTTCACACTAAAACGCCCTTGTAAGGTAATGTTTGTACATGTATATGGTACAGATGTTAAACAAAATGATTATACTTCAACATTTTTCAAACATTTATAAGTATTTAAAGGCATCGTAAATTATATTACAATTCTCTTGTGGCCTTTCTACTCCTAAATTATTTTCTGATTCGTCCCCTTTGATAAACTGGCTAAAGAGCCCTGGCCTGCAACATGTTGGCATGTTACTTTGTTTCAGGCACATTTAGCAGGGCTTTAGACCAGGGATGGGCAACTCCAGCCCACAAGGACCACCAACATGTCAGGTTTTTAGCATATCCATGCTTCAGCACAGACGACTTGGTCTTCAACTGAGCCACTGATTAAGTTACCTGTGCTGAAGCAGGTATATCCTGAAAACTTGACCTGTTGGCCTTTGAGGATTGGAGTTGGCCAACACTGCTTTAGACACAAGTGATTCTGTCAGAACATGACTTTTGCTGTTCATTATTGCACTGGAACTGTCTCTCTCAACGTATTTAGCATTTTCTAAAAGCTAGTCTGTGATTATATTTGAAATGAATCTCCACGGGCAATTTCACATTTTACGTTTCCTTGGATCAAGAAGAACGCTTGGGTATATGATCTACTGAATTTGAGCCATTAGCACCTGTTTTTCATAATAAAATTAACCCTGACTGTAAATTTCCGATTTGTTTGCATTGACTTTATCTTTTTCTCCCTGGGAAGAAATTAAACCCGAAAGCTACGTTGCCAGTTACTGTATTGTGTATTGTGTATTGTGTATTGTGTTGTTGGCACTGATTTATTTTTTTTCATTTTTTTTTTAATACGTATATATTTTTTCAAAACACTGTAAAAGAGTATTAAAAAAAAAAACAAGCTTGTTAATTACTCAGCACTTTGGAAACGTGCTGAGTAACTTGCTAATAAAGTGGTTAGATTTTGAAGACATTTAAAACAAGAGTGCCAGGGTTAAAAATAGACCATCTGATGAAACCTGAGGCCATGTCAACGCTGCTTCAAAATGTACTTCTAAACTGTTGTCTATTTCTGCGTTGGATTACTATTGTTGGATTGTACGGCGTTACTTTTTCTGTTCTCTGGAAGTTAGCAGAGAATTCTAGAGAGGACTTTAAAAAAAAAAAAAAAAAAAAAAGACGCTTTAATTTAAAGAACGTTCCTGGGTTTTTGTTTTTTTACTTTGGGATTAGAGTAACCTTTCTCTATTCCTCAAATCCTAGAAATTCACAGGTACAATGACAACTCCAGTCAAGAAAGCATCTCAGAAAATTGGCTTCAGATTACGGAATTTATTGAAACTTCCCAAAGCGCACAAATGGTGTATATACGAGTGGTTTTATTCAAATATAGACAAGTAAGTAAAGGCATTGTATTTTGAAATGAATGAATCTCCTGATTCGCCATGCAAACGTAGGTAGACGTAGGTCTCCTGCAAGGATTTCTGTTTTCTGATGTTTGTTATAAAGAGCTATTTATGGGGACTCCATTTGTGATGGCAGCTGTAACAGGCTTTCTGATAACAAGGAGTGTGGAAACCAATGTTTATATTTTTTATGTTGAGGAAAGGAGTTTAAAAATCCAAATTCATATCATGTGGATGTTCTCTTATTTGCATTACAATGCATAACTGCAGGACTTCAATGGGCCTACAGTAACTTTATGGGTTGGAACAGCTCGTGTTTTGACCCTTGTGAAAATTATTCATAGGTGTAATATCTTTTTTTCAGGACAACATACATGCTTGCTGAAGGTGTAACCATGAAATCTGGTGTCACATTATACAGTAGTCTGTTACCCATGGCAAATCAGAAGCTATGATTTCAGAATGCTTACATTGTGGTTATTCGTCATTTGGTGGCAAGTGGGAACTTTGTTCTTTATGTATGATCCATCTTAATGAATTACTTAAACTATATATATATTTATTTTTTTGCAGGCCTCTATTTGAAGGCGACAATGATTTCTGTATTTGCCTAAAAGAATCTTTTCCAAACCTTAAGACGAGGAAACTAAGTAGGGTGGAATGGGGAAAGATTAGACGGCTGATGGGCAAACCTCGAAGGTAAGGGTGGGGGGGGGGACATGTCATATTCGTATTTCTTTGCTGTAATACAAGTCACCTGTCATTAGTACGGTTCTGTGCTCCGTTTCTGGCTATTAGCTGTAGTAGCTTTAAGTGGCGATTTGTCACACTTTCTTGCCCTTTAATTGTGCAAACAGATGAGCACAAGTGACTTAACAAAAGGGCGTTTATAGTATATTTTTATATAGAAGGGTGTATATAAAATAATGAGTTGGAGAAATGACTTGGATATAGGTGAAAATATATCACGATGACATCATAGATGTCAAATCTATGGGGCCAAGTACAGAAGTGACTGATGGGCTGTGCACATCAATGTAGAAATTGCACCTAATATGGAGATGAATATAAGCAATAGAACACCCAAAGTTGCATATAATTAAAAATATTAAACCTAGAAGTATTGGCTTCAAGTGGCATTGCCTCTGTTTAATTATAGCAGTTGAGTAAGGATAATTGAGATAATTGTGGGTGTCAATGTAGGCCTCCCTACAAAGGTGGCCAAAGCTTACCAACAGTAAGGAAAACTCAACCCCAATTGAAAGCTGGCATTTTCCCGAGGGTAACGTAGAGGCAATGCACGCTTGTCACCATATGAACTGCGACACATCTTGAGTAATATATTTCAACGAGATTTTCTTTTTAATGCTGAATACCCCTGACCTTACATTCCTCCTTTGTATGGTATGATGTGTACTGATCTATCCATAGATATACAGTAGACAAATCTACATTATAAATAGATTTTTTTAAAAGTCCTTTTTTAACATGTTGAGCTCCACCCAGGGCGAAGTGTATTGGATATGATGTTATAAGTGACTTACTCACGTTCTCGCTGCCATGGGTTAATCTTGATTTATATCTTTGTGTCATTACTATTAAATTACACTTTGGGGGGGTATTTTTTGTTTTGGGCACTGTCCCCTTTTTTATGTTACACTTGAATTGGGACCATGGACTGTTGGTGACATCAGCACATTGGACTATTGGGAGCATCCGCAGAGCAGCTGATGGGTGCGAAATTCAGAGAAACTCCTGTTTGACACAACACTATGTCCAGTGTTTCACATGAGGAAGAGGTTATTTACCCCGCGCTGCTGCTGCTGCTGCTTTTGTCTCTTATACACGTTAAATGGTCTGAGCAGACCTTTTTCACCAGATGTGTGCGTTTGCCCTCACCTGTCGGTATTGGAGGGCAGTAGATTGGCACTTTTTCTCATAGGTTATAACAGTATCTTTTGCTTGTTTTATTTTTTACGAAAAAAGGTTTCAGTTCAAGGTAGACACAAAAATGATAACTTAATACGAAAACAATGAATGTGGTATAAAAGCTCAGGGATAATTATTTACCTTATAATAAACGTGGAGTAATCCGTGTTAAGGTTTGTTTTTTGTATATGGCGGTTGACCTGTGTACATTAATTTTGTTGAAATGATCAACCAATTGTAGAATTTGTGATGCATTTATGCATTAACACTGGTTTTAAAAGGATCTAACACAAACTGATGCTATTGTGGACTATAGCCAGTGTTTAACAAAACTGATGACGACTGTATCCACAATAAAACTGCAATATTTTTAGTACACATCTAGAAACGAAAAGAAGCGCATGCCCCCATAATTCGATCAAATGTTATATATTAATAGAAATGATCTCTAGGCTCATAGAGCAACAGGAGCACGAGAAAAGATGAGTAACACGTGAAAACCAAGTATCAAATCCAGCGACAGAAGTAATAAGATTTTGCCCTTACTATGTGTCGCTGGAAGCTTGGTAGCAAAGTCTTTCAGCTCGTCCCCAGCGGCGTCACTCAGCTGTGTCTCCAATGAAATCCTGGAGCAGCTCCGTCGCCTCCGATATCACAGGGATGTGTTTACATCGACTGCGTCATGCGTAAAAATCCATCCTAATGCGTTTTGTTGCCTAGCAACTTCATCATTCATCATTTTAAATACACAGGTTGAATACGGGCATTTATTTAATTCAATAATTACATGTTCACGTTTTAAATCCTTGGTGTTGGATGCACTGTCACCATCAAAGGTTTGTTAATGTTCGTTTTCTACCAGGAGACTTCACTGGAATTTTCTTGACAAATTATGTTGAAGTATAATGTAGTTTTGTGCTTGTTTGGTTAAGTTTTTACAAACCTCCTCTCCATTGGCTTGCTCTTTTTTCACTGTTTCATACGATGTGCTTTGGCATCTGATTTTATTCCTGGGATTTCAATGCTACCCAGGCTTGCTTAATTCTAGTTCTCAAGCCCCCCACCCCCCCAACAAGTCAGGTTTTCAGGCTATCCCAGCTTCAGCACAGGTGGCTCAATCAGAGGCTGAGTCGAAGACCGAGTTACTGATTGAACAACCGGTGCTGAAGCAGGGACAGTGAGCCACCTGGTATATCCTGAAAACCTGACCAGTAGGAGGTGCTTGAGGACTGAAGTTGAGCTCTAACCCGTGCTTTTGACACCCAGATGTTCTGCTGCATTCTTTGAAGAGGAGAGGTATGCACTACAACAGAAGCGCCTTAAAATACGGCTCCTGCAACAGAGGAAGGTGACAGACGTATCGCAGTTCAAGGATCTTCCAGAAGAAATCCCGCTGTCCCTGGTTATAGGAACAAAAGTTACAGGTGACCATTTGAAGATTCCACAGATCTGTATAGATTGATAGGGAAAAGGTAACATTAGGCACAAAACCTGGTCAATATAAATATAAAGGTCCCAGTATATTGGTAAAATAAATGTTGGAATAGGTGATCTTAATAGACTTCTGAAATAAAGGAAGAGACCAATATAGTAAAGTACTGTTTCATATATTGGTATCACACAATGGGGAAGTGCTACTCAGTGTAGCAGAAGTGACTGAGATGTTGTCTACAAGACAGAGACGTGAATATCTGCAGCTTCTACTGCAGTTCTTGGATTGTTATCCAGCATAACTAACTTCTGCTACACTGCGAGTAGCACGCCACCATTGCGTGATTACCACGTGTATTACTGCTGTGAAGCGCTTTGTACATTACGCTATATAAATAAAGACATACAATACCAATGTACCAAACAGTACTTTAATATATTGGTCTCTTCCTTTATTTCAGAAGTCTATTAAGATCACCCATTCCAACATTTATTTTACCAATATACTGGGACTTTATATTTATATTGTCTAGGATTTGTGCCTAATGTTACCTTTTCCCTATCTGTATTTGTGGATTAATGTGTAAATCCAATACATGGTGGCCGCATATACCAGACACTGCTATACATTAATTGTTTATTGCATATCCTATAAAATTTTCTGTATAGATTGATGTTTATGCAACGTGGCATTGTATTTAGTCTGACCTATATGACATCAACTAATATAGAATGATACTGCACCCCAGCAGAATAATTTTTATCTAGCTTAGTGATAGAGCTGTCGGTCTGTCTCTGTGGTGTCACTCCCGTGCTGGCTGATTCTGTCTGTGTATAAGGAACTAAATACGCATAACCTCTGCTTATGGAGGACCTTTTTAAATTGGGTTTTGTATATAAAGACTGGTTTCCAGGGGCAGGGCTCATTTGATATGACACCGAAATGTGACCGGTACAATGATTTCCCCCCCGTGTCTATCCATCAGGAGAGCCGGTTTCCAGCCACAAGTTTAAAACTGGTTTCATAAAGCATATTTCAACACTTATTATGCAGTATCTTATGAATGTATGGGGCGTTCAGGAGGCTATAGAGAAAAGATCAGCTCCAGCAATGAATGAATAACCCTTTGCCACTGAGGTCTACAACACATTGCTCTGTAAAAGGTTTAAGGGGCTCTATTTTGTTGACTGTAAAAGTAGGAATTTCATATAAGGGGTTATAATATATACATGCTCTACTTCTCGACTAAATTTCATAAATGCAATATGTTTCTATTTTGATATTAAAACTACAGCTTTGTACTCGGAAGTTATTCTCCGCTCTATGGACCTTACAAAGAAACGTGTGCTTCCTGTAACCTTGATTTATTTCTGGGCTTCATCACAAGTACACTGTAATTACACTTCAGTTTGAATAACAAAAGGTGTCAAGTGGAGTTCAGTACTGGATTGAATCTTCCTCAGGCAGGGTAACATTTCAGCTTGGTTACAATGCGATGTGAATGTTTTTGCAGATGAAATAAATATCTGCATGAGTGTTTTATGCTTCGTTTGGTAGATACACAAAGGATCAAAGTTATGTGAAAATTGCATTTCAGTGCACAGAGTAATGTTGCACTTGAACGACATTTAACAATGAATGGCAATTGCGGTAATTGGTTGTAAATAGACACTGTACTTGCTTGTTTTTATAGTTCATGGGGCTTAATTTACACACACGAAGTAGCCGCCATGGCATTTTAATGACCCAATGAGGCTGGCCCGGTGGACCTCGGGCAAGACATAAGGATCAGAGAGTTCTCTTGAGCTAAAAAATACCGTAATTCATCTCCATGGGACATGCCTGTACAGATTAGTTTAAAAAGTAAATGAAAATAAATAGCATGAATTCCTGCTTCACCTTTTCGC